>NC_043957.1:1738228-1778228 GCF_902148855.1 Sphaeramia orbicularis
AGATTTAATTACTCACATAAACTCATCTTGAATAACATAAAATAGAAATGTTCTTCAAATGTTACCAAAGCTCTGGGGGTGGCTCTGAATTTTTAAAAATATTGAAATGAAATAAGATCAGGAGTATCAAATTCTTTATATTACTGTGTTTTATATTATATTAGATTTGATTCACAGAGATGTTGTTCTAATGTTCTTTTTCCATCTGTTGCCCCTCTCTGAGCGCCTTGGGGTTGGTTTGGTCATGGGGGAAAAGTGATATAAAAGGTGATGTATAATGTATGCTCTGTAATTTCACTTCTTTTATGTACTGTTAAATTGCCCAAGAAAAAAAAAAGAAAAAAAAAAGATTAGATTAGATAGAACTTTATTGATTCCTTTGGGTAGGAAACTGAGGTTCCAAAAGCAGCACAACTCTGAGCATACACACGAGAAACACCACAAGAAAAAAAAGCAATACAAAAGCAACACAATAACATAACTGTAAAAAAAAAAAAAGCTATAAAAAACAGTAGTGGAAAAAAAAAACACCAGTGCACATTGGAAAGTACTAGCAGTAACTAGTGGCAAAGTAGATAATAATAATAATAATAATAATAATAATAATAATAATAATAATAATAATAATAATAATAATAATAATAATAATAATAATAAATAGCTTATCATATTATAATTTAATATTATAGTATGCACAGTATTTCAGCATTAATTCTCATTATTTATTTTATATTCAGTACATGATGTCTTACTGAATGTATTTTCCCAAAAAAGTTTCACATACCCCCATTAGAGAAAGACTGGGTTAGAACACTGCTGAGCTTTAATAGAATAGAATAGAATAGAATAGAATAGAATAGAATAGAATAGACTGGCCTTTATTGTCATTTGACAGTACAAAGTACATCAAATGAAACTGAGTTTGATGATTAGGGACACTGGGCCGCTGCTCCTACTAGAGCGCTACCACAATACTATTACTATTAATACCCCAAATGTAAAATAAGCCAAAGAGGAGCCTGTACTGCAGATGTGTTTACATGCTGATATGGGCCTAGACGACACATATTTGGACACTAACAGTGCATGGACGCAGTTCGATTTGATCCAACACAGCCTTATTTCATGTGTATATTCAGTATATAAGTGACATGATTATCTGGACTATTCAAAGGAGATGATCCAGATAATAGAATAAACTTACTGTGGAAAGACTGCAAAAAAGTTCAACAAAAAAATATTAGGTCAAATAACAAAAACAGAGGGAAACAAGTGGATAAGTGGCTGGTTGTTCTAGGCTGTTATGATAAGAGCATTAATAGGCCTGAGAACTTCCTCATGTGAGAACACGTTCCGTCAGAAACAGCCTGAGCAGAATGCCAGGGCGTTCATCACAAAGACACTCAAGACATCTTAGACGTCATCAAATCTGGAACCAAATCAAGTGGAAAGTCCAGTGGAAAACATGCACATTCATTTCCACTTATTATCTCAATATATGATTAGAATCTTCAGAATTCTGTCGTTTTCCAAATGGAGCATTTTCCAACCAAGATGAGAAACATGCTGATATTATTCAGGTCAAATGAGGATTTTCTGGACGTGTATACAGAGAATTTGGTGTAGATTTATCCTCCTACAATAATTAATAATGAAAAAAAAGGTGTTTCTGTTCTAACAGGGGTCTGAGATACAAAACAATAATGACAAACATCATTCTTGTGGACAGGAACTGTTTTAGAGAGCAGCAGCAGCAAGTGATCTGTGTGACGTTTCATGACACCTGATGGTTTGTGCATAGTTGTAATAGTTGCATATAGTTCTGTGGGTGGTGAAAAGGCTTCACTGAACATGTTTGTTTCATCAGTGTGACACAAAACTGTTCTGGAAACAGTTGTATATAGTGAAAAAAAAAAAAAAACACCTGAGGTATCGTCTGCATTTTCATTTAAACATTCGTATATCACTTTATTTGCTAAATTTGAAATATTATTGTTTGGAACTTTTCTATTTATATGTTCATTCTAAGTCATGAAAACACTTTGTTCAACATATTTTCAGTGAAAAACAGTCAACAATTGTGTTTTTTCCTACTCGGATTTTATGTTTTTTGTTTGATTTTAGGTTTAGTGTGTTAATATAACATGTCAAAAGCAAAAAAAAAACTAACTGTATAGTCACACAGGTGAGGTTGAGCTGAAAAAAAATATACTAAATAAGATACGATAAAGACTTTTTTGGATGAAAGATATGAAGGCAAAATCAAAAGTATTCAAAAAATCCACTTAAAACATCAATATTTCCTTCTACTGCACATGAGCCATTTATGATGAGAGTCTGTACGTAACTCCAAAGTAATACAGGAGTCATGTAATGCATTATAATTCTGAGGCAGTGATACTGTAAGGTAAGGAATTACTTTTAAATAACAGTAACAAGTAATCTGTAGTGGATTACAGTTTACAAGTAACTTGCACTATGTAATAATCTGATATTTTCTCCAAATCAGCTGTGACAGATCGCAGAGGAACATGCTGTATCTCATTAGTTTATTTTCTTTCTCTACAGGCAAACCTACCAACCTCAGTGGAACCACAAAATTGGAGGTGAATTTGACGCTGCGCTCTGTTCACTGTTGACAAAAGTACTTAAAGCTGTAACTCCCTGAATGAAACCAGGGATGTTGTGGTTTATTGTTGGCTCAGGGACGTCCTCGGATGTTAGATTTCTGACATGCAGCTGCGTCGAGGAGCAAATGCATCCTTCATGTGAACTGCTGAGGTTATAGGACTAGAAAAAGTCACCATCACCAGTGTAACCATTAACCACGGTAAAGTTCCTGATGGTTAGTGTTACCGTTTAAATTCTAATTATCATTAAACTGTTTGATACCATCTGTACCTCTGCTTAATGATGACTCTACCTTGGAACGTTCTCTTCAGCAGAGGCGTATATTATGGGCTGCCCTCACTGCAGCCAAGAAAATGCTGGTGTTGAGATGGCAGCCGCCTCAGACTTTACCACGGCAACAGTGGGTCAGTTATTTTCTAGATACAGTTCTGATGGACAGGTCAGTGGGCCGGACACATGCAGCCGGTACCAGAACAACAGCAAAATATGCAGCATCGCACACCACTGGTTTCAGTACTCTGACCTCCACCAAGGAGGGTCTGGTTTTACTGGTGTTGGTTTGTCTGTCTGTCTGTGTCTGTCTGTCTGTCTGTGTCTGTCTGTCTGTCTGTGTCTGTCTGTCTGTCTGTCTGTGTCTGTCTGTCCGTCCGTCCATCTGTCTGTCTGTGTCTGTCCGTCCGTCCATCTGTCTGTCTGTGTCTGTCTGTCTGTCTGTGTCTGTCTGTCTGTCTGTCTGTCTGTCTGTGTCTGTCTGTCTGTCTGTCTGTGTCTGTCTGTCTGTGTCTGTCTGTCTGTCTGTCTGTCTGTGTCTGTCTGTCTGTCTGTCTGTCTGTGTCTGTCCGTCCGTCCGTCCATCTGTCTGTCTGTGTCTGTCTGTCTGTGTCTGTCTGTCTGTCTGTGTCTGTCTGTCCGTCCGTCCGTCCATCTGTCTGTCTGTCTGTGTCTGTCTGTCTGTGTCTGTCTGTCTGTCTGTCCGTCCGTCCGTCTGTCTGTGTCTGTCTGTCTCTGTCTGTCTGTGTCTGTCTGTCTGTGTCTGTCTGTCTGTCCGTCCATCCGTCCGTCCGTCTGTCTGTGTCTGTCTGTCTCTGTCTGTCTGTCTGTCTGTGTCTGTCTGTCTGTCTGTCTGTCTCTGTCTGTCTGTCTGTCTGTGTCTGTCTGTCTGTCTGTCTGTGTCTGTCTGTCTGTCTGTCTGTCTGTCTGTGTCTGTCTGTCTGTCTGTCTGTCTCTGTCTGTCTGTCTGTCTGTGTCTGTCTGTCTGTCTGTCTGTCTCTGTCTGTCTGTCTGTCTGTGTCTGTCTGTCTGTCTGTCTGTGTCTGTCTGTCTGTCTGTCTGTGTCTGTGTGTCTGTCTGTCCATCCGTCCGTCTGTCCATCTGTGTCTGTCTGTCTGTCCGTCTGTGTCTGTCTGTGTCTGTCTGTCTGTCTGTCCGTCTGTCTGTCTGTCTGTGTGTCTGTCTGTCTGTCTGTGTCTGTGTGTCTGTCTGTCTGTCTGTCTGTCTGTGTGTCTGTCTGTCTGTCTGTGTCTGTGTGTCTGTCTGTCTGTGTCTGTCTGTCTGTGTCTGTCTGTCTGTCTGTGTCTGTCTGTCTGTGTGTCTGTCTGTCTGTCCGTCTGTGTGTCTGTCTGTGTCTGTCTGTGTGTCTGTCTGTGTCTGTCTGTCTGTCTGTCTGTGTGTCTGTCTGTCTGTTATGCCGTGTTTCCACTACGTGGAACCAGCTCGGCTCGGCTCGGTATTCCTGGAGAGCGTTTCCATTACAAGATACTACCGACTTTCCAGTACCTGGTCGTCATAGTGATGCAGCGCGTTACTTCTGTGTCGTCTGTTCAGAGTTGTTGATAAACTCGCTCGTTGCGTGTTGTCTCATCTGAATTTTTACGTCGACCACAGACTGAATCTCCTGGACCAACCATGGTGTGGTTTTGGGCTGTTCTCATGTGAATTAATGTTCCGCTACATTTACTGTCCACTTCCGCATCTGTTTTTTGTAAAACGGCGGGTCACAGAGACGACTGTCTGACCAATCAGTGGTCTGCAGTGTTTACACGTCATGTTTTAGTATCTGGTCCCCAGTCCTGGAACCTCGGCACAGGTGATACCAAAAAACTAGTACCAGATTCCAGGTCCTTTATCGTAATGGAAACACAAAAAAGGCCGAGTTGAGCTGAGTCGATACCATGTAGTGGAAACAGGGCATTAGAGAGATAACTCGAAAAGTTCTGGACAGATTTGGATGAAAATTTCAGGAAATGTTGATACTGGCACAAGGAACAAATGATTACATTTTGGTGGTGATTGGGGGGGGGGGGGGGGGGGGGGGGCACTGATCTGCCATGGCAGAGGGCTGCACTCTCCAAGTGCTTTTCTAGTATTTTTTATAATAAAAAAAAAAAGGACATAAACATGTACTTCAACATAAGGAACCACACTGACACAAAAAAACAAACTAGAAACTCAGAGGAGGCTAACCGAAGTTTGTAAAATGTGTCAATGATGACAGATGGAAAACTGTAGATGTTGTGACCTTGAACTTTGTCCTACTGGGACCAAAATGGACTGGGTTGGTCCCAGGGCCTAGGCCTATCTGTGGGGAAGATGTGGGAAAGATGGGTGGAAGAGTTTTACACTGAAGATGAGAACAAACAAACAAACAAACAAACAAATGGCCTGATCCCAGTCCAGGTACCAGAAAGGGTGCACATACAGACCAAATAATACTGCTCCATCCAAAACTCAGACAGACCATTGGATTTGTCTGATATTTGTCTTTTAAAGTCCTAAATCTGTGTGTATTCTGGTGTCTCCTATAAATGTGTCAGGCTTGTACCCCTGTCAGATCACACATTCTTGGCTGTACGGACACTCCAGCCTAACAGCCTCCATATTTAATGCCTACACACATATACAAATGTTTCAGACCTCAGCAGAATCATACATTGTTTCTTGCATAGATGTGGTGTCCAAAGCATGCCTGCTGAAAAATTCCATATATTGACAGAAACAGTCAAATCAGAGCCACATATTTAGAATGTGGTGTACGGACACTACTGGTGTACGGACTCTAGCAGATGTGAATGGAAATGTGTCTGAGCACATGGTGGCATCTGTGTTCCATCTGGAACTAAGTCTTCTGGTACAGGAGGACACAAACATGTGGAACCAGTGAGAACAGTAGATCTGTAAGGCATAGAGTCCAGATTAGTGATGGAAGTATATTGGTGTACGGACACTCCAGGAATTTGGGTGAACAACGCACCATTGAAAACATGCACTTCCACGTAAACATCCGTTTGACACATTGTTCCAAATGTTGTGCAGCATACCAGGGAGCAGAGCCACATCTGTCTAGTTGTGCAGATTTAGTCCTAATAATACTGAAAGAACAGGTTCCCATTCTATTATTCCAATTAAAGGGCTGGAAAAGAAGGGGTTAACAACAAAATGGTGGATTGTCTTAAGACTGAAAATCCATCCATCCATCCATCCATCCATCCATTATCCACCTCTTATCCGGGGCCGGGTCGCGGGGGTAACAGTCTAAGCAGGGATGCCCAGACTTCCCTCTCCTCAGACTCCTCCTCCAGCTCTTCCGGGGGGACCCCGAGGCGTTCCCAGACCAGCCCACAGACAGAGTCTCTCCAACGTGTCCTGGGTCTTCCCCGAGGTCTCCTCCCGGTGGGACATGCCCGGAACACCTCCCCAGGGAGGCGTCCAGGAGGATCTGAAACAGATGCCCGAGCCACCTCAGCTGGTTCCTCTGGATGTGGAGGAGCAGCGGCTCTACTCCAAGCTCCTCCCTGGTGACTGAGCTCCTCCCCCTATCCCTAAGGGTGCGCCCAGCCACCCTGCGGAGGAAACTCATTTGGACCGCTTGTTTCCGGGATCTGGTCCTTTCGGTCCTGACCCAAAGCTCATGACCACAGGTGAGGGTAGGAACGTAGACTGACCGGTAAATCCAGAGCTTCTCCTCTCGGCTCAGCTCCTTCTGAAACACAACAGACCGGTACAACGACCGCATCACTGCAGACGCTGCATATATTATAATACTGAAAATAAGAACTGATAATCAAACAGCTGTTCAACAAAAAGGATCAATAAATGAAAAGTAATGTGATGTGTGTATTTTGGAATAAAACAGACACAGGAGTTGAGTAGGAATTATTTATAGTGTTCCAAACATTCTGGACAGTCATTTTGCTCTTATAACAGTCAAATTGTGCCCATGTTTTCACGCTCATTGGGTCGCCATTTGATCAGTTTTGATCTGATTTTCTTCAAATTTGGAGGATTGACAGATCTAGTAATAAGATGGACAAAGAAACATTTGGAATGGTTTTGGAGGATCTGTTTGAATACTGATGAAAAACTGATGACAGTATACTGGTACACCTGGACTGGGATCAGGCCGAAACAAACACACAAAGCAAAGTGATCACAATACGTCGTGGCAGAGGTAATCATTAAACATCCCAAACTCTTCTAACCGTGTATAGGACATAAATAATATCAGTGGTAAACTCATGTGGTCCAGTGAGGTTAACTCTATCTGACCCAATGATTCACTCCACTCAAGTTTGACAACTCAAATTAGCAACTATCTTTAGCCTAACGTCTGGGACTGTGTGTGTGTGTGTGTGTGTGTGTGTGTGTGTGTGTGTGTCCTGTCTCCAGCATGGCCTCAGGCATGTTGTTGCTTACCTCATTAAGCCATGAAAGAATGGCCAGACCACCATGGCACACACACACTGGTGCACACACTGCAGCCTATTGTGCAGCTCGGCTTCAGTGATTAGTGTCCCAGTCCTTAATGTCTGGTCCAGAGAAAGAGCCCAAATGTCACTGAGAAGCCATTCACACACTGACAAGCAACATGTCAGTGTTTGTGTGTGTGTCTTTGTGCGGCCCATACGCAGCGCTCCGAGCTAAAAGGATCATTTCTCTTCGTTAGTGTTCCTTATTAACATGTAGCCTGCAGACACACAAGGACACACAAGTACTAGCTGTCCTGGCCTGGTCTCTGGGGAGCATATATCAGTATATTACAGCAAGTTGGCCCGGCCTGACATCCAGACGCTTCCATGTTTTCTACAAGAGTAATGTGTTGGATTCAGACCTGGAGACAGTATTAGTGCAGTTCTTCAATAGAGGGAACAATTTACTCATTCATCCGTCCATTTCCCTGCTCTTTATGACTATCGAAGAGCTGCAAAGGTGATTAATTCATCTTAATCTCGCTCTCGAATGCTCCTCCCATCCATAGACGAACTTCGAGTGAGTGACGGCTGAAACGATGGGTCAGGAAACCCGAGCAGACGGACGAGCAGACGGCGCGCAAACAAACAGATCTATTGGAAGAGCCGTAAAATGACCATCCATCTCACTTTACAGGCCGACTTCCTGCTCACTCTTACTGACCGCGCAGTTTTCTCATGCAGATTAAATCATGCTCTGTACAAATATGAGCACTTTAGATACTCAATGAACCAAACATCCACCAGCGACCAACACCATCTACTGATCTAGACTGTTTCAGACCTGTTGATCCAATAATCCTATCAATACATGTCAATAATTGGTGTCAAATACAGTTCTTCGTCTTTTCATGGTCATCAGCTTTGACCCATTTGGACGTTCAGAGGCTCCGTAGTTACCATGGAAACACCATCATCTTCTACAACATTGATTCACCAGTCCAACCCATGGAGTTGGATCAATGACAGTGAATAAAATGAACAAAAATGAATAAAAAAGTCCTACAAAATAATAAATACCATGAAAAAATAAGCAAAAAATGGACTAAAATGAATTTAGAAAGTATAAAATAAGCAACAAAATGAACAACAACAACCAAAGTAATCAATAAAATGAACAAAAATGAATAAGAAATAAGTAACATGAACAAAATAAGCCACAAACTGAACAAAATTGTTGAAAAAAACAAAACAAAACAAAACATAAAAGATGCAACAAATGAAAAAACTATATATATATATATATATATATATATATATATATATATATATATATATATATATATATATATATATATATATAATTGGTGCAAAATGCTGTTTCTCACCTTTTTATCAGATATGACCCAAAAACTTTTAAAAAAAAAAGGATAATAATACATTATATGGTGATAAATCACATAGAGTTAAATAGAGTGAAGAAGTCATGTGGGAAGTACTGGTGGGTTTTTATGGGTTAATGGATGTTTTATAAGAACTGGACGCTGCTGCAGCGACTCACTCCTACACACATCAAAACAGTTTTCTGGTTTCCACGGTTACCGATACTGTATGTGACGTGGTCTGCTGCAGATGAAGTGAATATCAGTGATGCAATGTGGGACTGAGATTATTTCCAGTAAAAGTGATAGCATTTTTAGAATATGTGAATATAATCAGGACACTTACCCTGGGACATAATGATTACTTTTCTTCACATATTGTCGAAGTGCTAAGTGTATTTTGATCATTTTTTACTTAATTCATCTGATGTGTTATTAACAGTAAATTTTGCACTGCATGACCTGTCCTGTATTTGTCTGTGTTCAGGCATTTTAAGTTTATGCTTTAAAAATTGCATGTTTATTTCATTGTGCTACTTTTAAAGGTGAATATTCAACATCTGTCCATGGACTGCAGATGAAAAATAAGCATTAGACTAACTCTGGTGCATTTACAGCGATGTCAATTAATGTACAATGTCCCTGTTAAATAAACCAAAAGCTGTGACGTCCTGTTTGTAATGTACCATAAATGTACTTTAAAACACTGACACCAGTAAAACTGAGTAGAGGCATAAAACAGACACTTCCACAAAACTGACACAACTGTATGTTTGTACTGGATTACAGAACAAACAGCTTCTTCTGTGTGATGATCTGAGGGAAAGCTGCAGTCAGTCAGCTGTGGGCCGCACAAACAGACACACATGTCCTGTCCAATACGCAGAGTTTTCTAAACACTTACAATCCCATCTGTTTACATTAAAAAAAAAAAAAAAAAAATCAGCCCACACAACCCTGGTTTTACAAAAGCAACAAAAGCCCCAAACGTCCTGCCCCCTCAAATTAAAGATCCAAAGGTAAGGAAAAGGAAAAGGAGGTGCACAACAGCCAGACACAGAGGAATTAGAAAAGTGTCTTAAGTTTCAGTTGGACTGTACGGTCGGATGGGGTGAACCGGGCCCAACGTAATCTGTTTTATTATTAGTGCATACTGTATATGTTGTATTTTCTGTGCACAGATGGAAATATAAAAGACAGGTCATGCAAATAAACCCATTTGTACTCTTTTATTTCCTCATCCAATGAGAAACAATAAGGAATCGGACTGATAAGCAAAATCAATAATGGAATCAGAATTGTTAAATTTCTTATTGATTCCCATCCTCAGTGTCCGTCACCCAAATGTATCAGTGCTGATGTGATGTAGTGCAGGTAAAACTCTGACTCTATATAAACTTCTGTGACCTCAGACTGACAGGTCAGGTGCAGATCAGACAGTGTTTTACATGGGAGTCCACGCAAAGTAGGAAGAAAAACAACAAAAAGGAAAAAAAAACAGTCACTTTGGAAAGCATGTACAAATGTCAGCTTAATATGCCTAGCATTAGCACATTAGCATTAGCACATTAAGGATAGAGAAAGGGTTAAGTCACAGTATTATCCCAGTAGGTATATTCAGTTTCTGGGTTTCACCCATCCGAAACAGCACCTAGCATTAGCATTAGCATGTTAGCATTAGCACATTAAGGATAGAGAAAGGGTTAAGTCACAGTATTATCCCAGTAGGTAAGTTCAGTTTCTGGATTTCACCCATCCTAATATGCCTAGCATTAGCATTAGCACAGTAAGTCAAACGTCCACATTAGGGCGACGTTCCCGTGCATGTGATGTGAGCGTGTTTTGTTAAACTTGGTCGAGGTTGGCACTGCAGCGTAGAGGAGGACAGTCTTTATCACCTTCTTCCTGTTTGTGACGTTCATGGGCAGGTTATCCAAACGCTGCAGAGGTCTGGACAGTGTCCAGACCGATAACCACAGGGTGGCATCCCGCAATTTATAGAAGAGGACGTTATCAAATGAGTGAGGAAACATGTGGCAGCGAGGAACAGGCTCAGCAAATCCAAGAGTGTTGGAGCAGTGGGACGGCTTTGAGACAGGACAACACTTTGGCCACATTCTCCAAATAAGGGGCTCCCAGTCAGCCGGCCCAGCCCCAGGGTCTGAACTGTCAGCCTGACCCAGAGCCCAGACCACCACAGCCCAGACCACCACAGCCCAGACCACCACAGCCCAGACCACCACACAGGGAATAAACCACAGCCCAGACCACCACAGCCTAGACCACCACACAGGGAATAAACCACAGCCCAGACCACCACAGCCCAGACCACCACAGCCCAGACCACCACACAGGGAATAAACCACAGCCCAGACCACCACAGCCCAGACCACCACAGCCCAGACCACCACAGCCCAGACCACCACAGCCTAGACCACCACACTGGGAGTAAACCACAGCCCAGACCACCACAGCCCAGACCACCACAGCCCAGGCCACCACAGCCCAGACCACCACAGCCCAGACCACCACACAGGGAATAAACCACAGCCCAGACCACCACAGCCCAGACCACCACAGCCCAGACCACCACACAGGGAATAAACTACAGCCCAGACCACCACAGCCCAGACCACCACAGCCCAGACCACCACACAGGGAATAAACCACAGCCCAGACCACCACAGCCCAGACCACCACAGCCCAGACCACCACACAGGGAATAAACCACAGCCCAGACCACCACAGCCCAGACCACCACAGCCCAGACCACCACACAGGGAATAAACCACAGCCCAGACCACCACAGCCCAGACCACCACACTGGGAATAAACCACAGCCTAGACCACCACAGCCCAGACCACCACAGCCCAGACCACCACACAGGGAATAAACCACAGCCCAGACCACCACAGCCCAGACCACCACAGCCCAGACCACCACAGCCTAGACCACCACACAGGGAATAAACCACAGCCCAGACCACCACAGCCCAGACCACCACAGCCTAGACCACCACACTGGGAGTAAACCACAGCCCAGACCACCACAGCCCAGACCACCACAGCCCAGACCACCACAGCCCAGGCCACCACAGCCCAGACCACCACAGCCCAGACCACCACAGCCCAGACCACCACAGCCCAGACCACCACACAGGGAATAAACCACAGCCCAGACCACCACACAGGGAATAAACCACAGCCCAGACCACCACAGCCCAGACCACCACACAGGGAGTAAACCACAGCCCAGACCACCACACAGGGAATAAACCACAGCCCAGACCACCACAGCCCAGACCACCACACAGGGAATAAACCACAGCCCAGACCACCACAGCCCAGACCACCACACAGGGAATAAACCACAGCCCAGACCACCACAGCCTAGACCACCACAGCCCAGACCACCACAGCCCAGACCACCACAGCCCAGACCACCACACAGGGAATAAACCACAGCCCAGACCACCACAGCCCAGACCACCACACTGGGAATAAACCACAGCCTAGACCACCACAGCCCAGACCACCACAGCCCAGACCACCACAGCCCAGACCACCACACAGGGAGTAAACCACAGCCCAGACCACCACAGCCCAGACCACCACAGCCCAGACCACCACACAGGGAGTAAACCACAGCCCAGACCACCACAGCCCAGACCACCACACAGGGAGTAAACCACAGCCCAGACCACCACAGCCCAGACCACCACACAGGGAGTAAACCACAGCCCAGACCACCACAGCCCAGACCACCACACAGGGAATAAACCACAGCCCAGACCACCACAGCCCAGACCACCACAGCCCAGACCACCACACTGGGAATAAACCACAGCCTAGACCACCACAGCCCAGACCACCACAGCCCAGACCACCACACAGGGAATAAACCATAGCCTAGACCACCACAGCCCAGACCACCACAGCCCAGACCACCACACAGGGAGTAAACCACAGCCCAGACCACCACAGCCCAGACCACCACAGCCCAGACCACCACACAGGGAGTAAACCACAGCCCAGACCACCACAGCCCAGACCACCACAGCCCAGACCACCACACAGGGAATAAACCACAACCCAGACCACCACAGCCCAGACCACCACACAGGGAATAAACCACAGCCCAGACCACTACAGCCCAGACCACCACAGCCCAGACCACCACAGCCCAGACCACCACACAGGGAATAAACCACAGCCCAGACCACCACAGCCCAGACCACCACAGCCCAGACCACCACAGCCTAGACCACCACACTGGGAGTAAACCACAGCCCAGACCACCACAGCCTAGACCACCACACTGGGAATAAACCACAGCCCAGACCACCACAGCCTAGACCACCACACTGGGAGTAAACCACAGCCCAGACCACCACAGCCCAGACCACCACAGCCCAGGCCACCACAGCCCAGACCACCACAGCCCAGACCACCACACAGGGAATAAACCACAGCCCAGACCACCACAGCCCAGACCACCACAGCCCAGACCACCACACAGGGAATAAACTACAGCCCAGACCACCACAGCCCAGACCACCACAGCCCAGACCACCACACAGGGAATAAACCACAGCCCAGACCACCACAGCCCAGACCACCACAGCACAGACCACCACACAGGGAATAAACCACAGCCTAGACCACCACAGCCCAGACCACCACAGCCCAGACCACCACACTGGGAATAAACCATAGCCTAGACCACCACAGCCCAGACCACCACAGCCCAGACCACCACACAGGGAGTAAACCACAGCCCAGACCACCACAGCCCAGACCACCACAGCCCAGACCACCACACAGGGAGTAAACCACAGACCACCACAGCCCAGACCACCACATAGGGAGTAAACCACAGCCCAGACCACCACAGCCCAGACCACCACAGCCCAGACCACCACACAGGGAGTAAACCACAGCCCAGACCACCACAGCCCAGACCACCACAGCCCAGACCACCACAGCCCAGACCACCACACAGGGAGTAAACCACAGCCCAGACCACCACACAGGGAATAAACCACAGCCCAGACCACCACAGCCCAGACCACCACAGCCCAGACCACCACACTGGGAATAAACCACAGCCTAGACCACCACAGCCCAGACCACCACAGCCCAGACCACCACAGCCCAGACCACCACACAGGGAGTAAACCACAGCCCAGACCACCACAGCCCAGACCACCACAGCCCAGACCACCACACAGGGAGTAAACCACAGCCCAGACCACCACAGCCCAGACCACCACAGCCCAGACCACCCACACAGGGAGTAAACCACAGCCCAGACCACCACAGCCCAGACCACCACACAGGGAGTAAACCACAGCCCAGACCACCACAGCCCAGACCACCACACAGGGAGTAAACCACAGCCCAGACCACCACAGCCCAGACCACCACACAGGGAATAAACCACAGCCCAGACCACCACAGCCCAGACCACCACAGCCCAGACCACCACACTGGGAATAAACCACAGCCTAGACCACCACAGCCCAGACCACCACAGCCCAGACCACCACACTGGGAATAAACCATAGCCTAGACCACCACAGCCCAGACCACCACAGCCCAGACCACCACACAGGGAATAAACCACAACCCAGACCACCACAGCCCAGACCACCACAGCCCAGACCACCACACAGGGAATAAACCATAGCCCAGACCACTACAGCCCAGACCACCACAGCCCAGACCACCACAGCCCAGACCACCACACAGGGAATAAACCACAGCCCAGACCACCACAGCCCAGACCACCACAGCCCAGACCACCACAGCCTAGACCACCACACTGGGAGTAAACCACAGCCCAGACCACCACAGCCTAGACCACCACACAGGGAGTAAACCACAGCCCAGACCACCACAGCCTAGACCACCACACTGGGAGTAAACCACAGCCCAGACCACCACAGCCCAGACCACCACAGCCCAGACCACCACACAGGGAATAAACCACAGCCTAGACCACCACAGCCCAGACCACCACAGCCCAGACCACCACACTGGGAATAAACCACAGCCCAGACCACCACAGCCCAGACCACCACAGCCCAGACCACCACACAGGGAATAAACCACAGCCTAGACCACCACAGCCCAGACCACCACAGCCCAGACCACCACACTGGGAATAAACCATAGCCTAGACCACCACAGCCCAGACCACCACAGCCCAGACCACCACACAGGGAGTAAACCACAGCCCAGACCACCACAGCCCAGACCACCACAGCCCAGACCACCACACAGGGAGTAAACCACAGCCCAGACCACCACAGCCCAGACCACCACAGCCCAGACCACCACACAGGGAGTAAACCACAGCCCAGACCACCACAGCCCAGACCACCACAGCCCAGACCACCACAGCCCAGACCACCACACTGGGAGTAAACCATCAGTGGACTGGTTGAATGTCATTTACAGATGCTGGACTTGAACCCATTCAGACCCGGTGCTGCTTTTGTGAACACTCCCAAATACATGTTTCTCTATTTTTTTCGATGTTAACACCTTTTTTTTAAAAATAATATTATGGTCTGTCTGGAACAACCTCCCAGAAACCCTCAGATCAGCTGAAACACTGGGTTGGTTTAAATCCAGCTGACAGAGCCAGCTGTTCACAGCTGCATTTGAATAAAGTTTGGATTCATCAGTTCAGCTGTTTCCTTTAAACTTAAAGTTTTATCTGTTTCATCTTTTTATCTTTTTTTTTCGTGTGTGTTTTAAAGCCTATGCATTTTCTTGCTTCCTTGCTCTAATGCTTTTGATGTTTTATGTAAAGCACATTAATTGTCTTGTACAAAAATGTGCTATGTAAATAAACCTGCCTTGCTTCTGTGTTTTGCATTTTTGTGTTTTCCTATATGTAATTCACTGATCATGCAGACGCTCATTAAAGCTCTGATTAAAACTGTGGGGTTTTATATCAGAAACAGAAAAATGAAGAAAAAGTGACTTAATCAGCTAATATATCATTAACTGAACATACATTTTTCTCTATTTTTAACCTTTCGTAAGTGATTTATCACCATTTACTCCATTTATATTTAGCATTTTTAAGTGAAAATCAGGTATTTTCCTGTATTTAATTCACTGATCATGTAGATGTTCATAAAAGCTCAGATTAAAGTGAAGGCCTATTATATCAAAAACAGAAAAAACTGAAGAAAAAGATCTATTTTTCAGTAAATCTGTCATTAACTGAACATAACCCCAGTGTGTCCATCCACTGTCATTGATCCAACTCCATGGGTTTGACTGGAGAATCAGTGTTGTAGAAGATGACAGTGTTTCCATGGTAACTACGGAGCCTCTGAACGTCCAAATGGGTCATATGAAAAGATGAAGAACTGTATTTTACACCAGTTATTGACATGTATTGATAGGATTAGTGGATCAGGTATGAAACAGTTCAGATCAGTGGATGGTTCTGGTTCTTTATGGTTAAACAAATTCAAATCTTTTTGCGTCGTGTTCTTTTTCTACACGTCCTGACGTTAAAGCCTGAAGGGGCGTCACAGACAGTTCCTTATATCAGCACAGGGGGATGATGGGTAGTGAGCGGTGAGCTTAGCAGGTCATTATGGCATTAAGGCTTTGTCTGCACCAATGAGTCGGCGGCTGCAGATAAATGGAGCGGTGTTTCGTGTCCATCACTATATTTTCAGCCTCTGTCTTTGCTAAAGGCACCACTCGGGGTAGGGTCTCAAAGAGAAAATAGATTCCACCAAAACCCTCCTAATAGTTTAAAGCTGTGGCCGCTCACACACACACAGACATAAGGAGCGGTAGTAGTCGTGTTATTATTGTAATTGCGCTGCCAGTTTGTCTGTGTGTCACCCTCTTCCCGCCCCTAAATCTGACTGGACAACGGAGTATTTGAAGAGGCAATTAGGACACAGAAATAGGCCGTGTTAGTGTCAGCTGGTATTAGTGAGCGGGTCAGGTGGGGGTCACCTGGGGGATGTTTGGCCCAGATTACATTCATTCATGGCTCCACCGTGGTGGGAGTGGGCTTAAAGCTCTTTTCCATACCACACTTTTATAGAACATCTGAAGGTCAACATATAGTTCCTGTTTCAGCCGAAACATATGAAGTTTGCTTTGATGCCCTCAGGCCGGCGCTGCCACGCACCTCAGAGGAGAAGGAACAGATATTTAAAAGCTTTTATTCCTTCAGCTGTAGGGCTGTTAGAAAATATCAGCTCTGTAATGTATCGCAATATTTCATTTCACAATATTGTATCGATATTAAAAAGTACTGTATGGATGTTTTTAGGTATTGAGTCAAATGCAGATATGGTGGAGGTTCATTTCTGATTTTTGTTTATATTTTATTTATTCTTATTTCACACTCTTTTATTCAATAATGTTTGTTCCTTTGTTGGGACTGCACAAAAAATAATACGGCGTTAGTAAAACAGAATTTCAGTTTGAACACAGTTGGAACATTTGGTGATAGAACATTAGATCCTGTTGGGATCAAATACAAATGTGTTTAGGATTTGTGCAGATTTCTGCTGGAATTCAATTCTTCAAGGAAATAATAATTAAAAAAAAAAAAAGAAACAAAAAAATTTGCCTTTTTAACAGTATCATGATATATGGTGATATATTGTATCGTGATCCTAGTATTGTGGTTTATATCGTATCACCAGCTTCTTGCTGATACACAGCCCTATTCAGCTGTAACACTTTTAGCAGTCATTTTATATTAGATTTTTAATGTCAGTAGAACTGACAGGGTCTTTGAGTCTTTTAGCCTGCACTGGTTTATTCATTTTTTTATTGGTTTTTTTTTTTTTTTTTTGCGATCAGATTTTTATTTTCATTTTCATTTAACAAATTAAATCGAACACAGGTATTTCAGGTTCTACAGAGGAAGAGCATTTAAAATCATAGTCATGAAGAAAAAAGTTGAGTCAAATCAATGTTGAGACAAAATTAAGTCCAAACCATCTCTGAGGCATTTTAGAAACAAAGAAAACAATTTAAACCAAACTAACGAATGCAAAGATATTTATCCAAATATAAAACTCTATTATAACATTCGTCATTATTGTTTTGTATCCCAGACCCCTGTTAGAAAAAGGAACACCTGAATTCAACATGTCCACATACTTTTGTCCATTTGTGTTTCACATAATTAATAATCCTCAACTTTACTCTGAGATTTAATGAACATCTACGTGATTAATAAATTAAATACAGGAAAATACATGATTTACTTTTTTTTTTTTAATTTTGTTTTTATTGGAAAAGGAGCAAAATATGTCTACATTAGCATTCATACATATGAAGTCTATTAGAGTCCTGTTGGTATTTCTTATTTTATACACACAAAAGTGTCAAACAGGGAAAAAACAAAAACATGTGAACAGAGTGCTTACAGTTTGGTATTTCTCACTTAAAAAAATAGACAATCACAGCTTTCAATACCTCTGGGTTCTTTAAACATTCCACATGTTTATGCAAAAGTCAAACAGAAGCAAAGAATAAAGATTATAACAAAGAATTTTTAGAGGAGTGAGATAAGTCCTGGGTGGCTAGAGGATATAAACTGAATCCATTTGGCCCAAATATGGTCAGATTTATCCCTCTGGATTCTGACAGAGTCAGTCCATTTTTCCATTTTGAAAATCTGCCAGATGGTCTGGTACCAGTCTGCTAATGTTGGTGCAGTTGGCTTTAACCTCCGTCTTGTAATAGATTTCTTGCTGGCTGCTAAAAGCACCTGTAATAATTGTGTATCCTCCCTCTGTTCTAGCACTGAGACGTCACCAAGATATAGATTTACAAAGTTACAGGAAAATACATGATTTACACTGGAAAAAAAAAACAAACTACGGACAATAATATTCTAATAAATGATGATAAATCACTTAAAAAAGGTTAAATAGAGAGAAATTCATTTGGGAACTGTTAAAAAAGTGGAACTGGGTGTTTATGGGTTCAAATGAACTGCACCAGTGTTGACTGAGAACACTAAAAACCATTCAAACATGAGAACAGCCTGCCCTCCAAACCTGCAGGGGGCAGACATGAGTGCACTGGTGAGTCCAAACACTGAGCAGTGCACTTCCTGTAGGAGGACGACTGAACCTGCTCACCTGCTGAGGAAGCATGGGAGGAAATGTTTGGAGATGGCAGTTTAGTAACTGACAGACCGTTCACTTTCCAGTCGACAGAGCTTCTGCTGCAGCCCCTGAAGACGCAGCAGGTAAGAACTGGTATTTAAAAAGAACGAGCACGAAAAAGAAAAGAATGATTTAGTTCAAACTGGGACAGATGTGTGGACCAAACTGTTCAGGGAACTTTGTTTCATTAATTATCTGTCACTAACTAAACTATCTGTATGTTTGATGAACTTTATTAGTGTTTGAAAATGGCTTGAACGTTAACGGCATCTGACTGTTGACTGCACTGACTGAGATGTGTGCTTAAATGTCTGCTTCATTACCCCACCCTCCAAAGGGGAGGCGGGGGTGGGGTGGGGGGGGTTTGGTTTGGTTCGGTTCTTTAGCACTTTAGTAGCCAAAGGGTGGCTGTGGCTCAGCTGTTTTTTTTTTTTTTTAACAATATTTTTATTGGCATTTAAGTTTTATATTGAAACTAGAAAAGCACTTGGAGAACGCAGACCTCCACCAAGGCAGATCAGTGCCCCCCCCCCCCATCACCACTAAAATGTAATCATTTGTTCCTTGTGTCAGTATCAACATTTCCTGAAATTTTCATTCAAATCCGTCCTGAACTTTTAGAGTTATCCTGCACACAGACAGACAGACCCTCCTTGGCAGAGGAAACAAACATGAATGAAAACAACATGAACACTCATACACACACTCATTCACACCACGTAGACTTACACCAAAGGATATATAAACATATATAGAAATGACATACATATATTCTTATGAACTAGAGCTGCAACCGATTAATCGATTAGGTGCTTGAAACGAATGCAAAAATTCACGATTCGATTAATCGACTCAAATTGATTGAAGGGAAATATTCTCTGTCAGTTTCCCTGAATTGAAGCTTCTTTGTGCGTCACAATAAGCGTCCGTGTGAAACACAACAGTGGAACCAATGTTTAACAGCAGAGAAATGAAGGAAACAAAGCTTTGATTCAGGAGGATTGTGGGTGAATGATTTTTTGGATCACTGTGAGTCGATTAACTGGTTGCAGCTCTATTATGAACATGTGTACATATATGTAAAAAAAAAAAAATAAAAAAATTAAAATACAACAGCCATTATAAGAAAAAAAAATAAACTAGACTAGCACTCGGAAAGCGCAGACCTCCACCAAGGCAGACCTGCCCCCCCCATCACCACCAAACTTTAATCATTTGTTCCTTGTGCCAGAATCAACATTTCGTCAGACTTTCATCCAAATCTGTCCAGAACTTTTGGAGTTATCTTGCACACAGACGGACGGACAGACGGACAGACCAATGCCAGCAAAACCAGACCCTCCTTGGCGGAGGTAATAAAATGAAACAGTGATAATTTCTATGACATGTCTCTATTTTCCAGACACCATACTGTTCGTATACGGTTCTCATAACTGTCCAAAGTCCTCCAGTTTTCCTTCGGTCGTATCAGTGGGTCTTTGCAGTCCCATGCACTCTGGTAGTTCTTTAATCTGTTGTTTCATAGAAGGAGCGTCCGTGCTCTTCCAGGTCAAAGCCATCCTCTGCTGTCGTACATGGAAACAGTCCACAGTCCAGCCTTCAGTCTGTTCCTTCATATGTGTCAAACCCTCAGGCTGTTTTCCCAGTACACAGACTTTAGAACCAGATGGAATCTTCATGTGAAACACCTCAGACATCCAGCTGATGACCTCCTTCCAGAATGGCTGTGGCTCAGCTGGTCGTGCTGGTTGTCCAGTGACTGAAGGGTTGGTGGTTCAAATCCTGGCTCCATGTCGAAGTGTCCTTGGGCAAGACACTTAACCCTAAATTCTCTCATTATGAATCTGTGTATAATTGTTCTTTTCATATTCAACTGAGAATCCACAATCGGAAAATGTAAAAATTGCTTGTTATTTCATAATTCATGTACAATTTTGTTAATTTATTATTTATGTTTGTTCATATTATTGATCACTTTGGCTGTTTTTGGTAATATTGTCACTTATTTTCTACTTTTTAACTTCATTTTAGTCAATTTTTTTGCTTATTTTTTCATGTTATTTATTGTTTTGTAAGTTTTTTTTTTAAATTCATTTTTGTTCATTTTTATTCATTTTTATCATAGTTTTGTTTTGTTGCCTCTTTTATTGTTTTTGCTCCAATTTTGTTCAGTTTGAGGCTTATCTTGCCCATGTAATTTATTATTTTGTTAATTTATTATTCATTTTTGTTCATATTATTGATCACTTTGGCTGTTTTTGTTATTTTTGTCGGATATTTTCTATTTTTTAACTTCATTTTAGTCAATTTTTTGCTTATTTTTTCATGTTATTTATTATTTTGTAAGTTTTTAAATTCATTTTTGTTCATTTTATTCCTTACCTTGGCTGTTTTTGTTCATCTCCTTGCACTGTCGTTGATCCAACTCCATGGATTTTACTGGTGAATCAATGTCAAATCAAAAATCAAAAAACAAGTTGTTTTTCATTCTTTCAATATGAAAAGAACAAATGACACATGGATTGTGAGGTTTTGTAAAGAACTTTAAGCACTGTGAAAGTGTATGAAATGTGTTATATAAGTGCAGTCCATTTACCAAAACTACTGGTTCAGTTCATTCCAAACTGGGTTTATAGACTGTCACTGACCCAGAATACATGTCATTATATTTGGGTAGGTCAGGTCAAAGTTCAACTTTTTTATGACTAAATTAAAAATGTCCCCATTTACTTATAATGGGTGAAATATGTGGGAGGGGCGGGGTTTGTTGTGCCTGGAACCAAGGTTTGAATAGTTTTGGATTTTTCATTCTAGTTTAGTTTTATTTAGTTTGGACTTTTTTTACCTAATTCAGTTCGTTTTAATTCATTTTTAGAGCAGGTTTGATAGTTTTTATTAGTTTTCATTTTTTTGTAAATGCTTAGTTGTAGTTCAGTTGTAGTTCAGTTGTAGTTCAGTTCAGTTGTAGTTTAGTTGTAGTTTAGTTGTAGTTCAGTGGTAGCTTAGTTGTAGTTCAGTTGTAGTTTAGTTGTAGTTTAGTTTAGTTCAGTTGTAGTTCAGTTGTAGTTTAGTTGTAGTTCAGTTGTAGTTCAGTTGTAGTTTAGTTTAGTTGTAGTTCAGTTGTAGTTCAGTTGTAGTTTAGTTTAGTTGTAGTTCAGTTGTAGTTCAGTTGTAGTTTAGTTGTAGTTTAGTTGTAGTTCAGTTGTAGTTTAGTTTAGTTGTAGTTCAGTTGTAGTTCAGTTGTAGTTTAGTTGTAGTTTAGTTGTAGTTCAGTTGTAGTTTAGTTGTAGTTTAGTTGTAGTTCAGTTGTAGTTTAGTTTAGTTGTAGTTCAGTTGTAGTTCAGTTGTAGTTTAGTTGTAGTTTAGTTGTAGTTTAGTTCAGTTGTAGTTCAGTTGTAGTTTAGTTGTAGTTCAGTTGTAGTTTAGTTGTAGTTCAGTTGTATTTTAGTTGTAGTTTAGTTGTAGTTTAGTTCAGTTGTAGTTCAGTTGTAGTTCAGTTGTAGTTCAGTTGTAGTTTAGTTGTAGTTCAGTTGTAGTTCAGTTGTAGTTTAGTTGTAGTTTAGTTCAGTTGTAGTTCAGTTTTAGTTCAGTTGTAGTTTAGTTGTAGTTCAGTTGTAGTTTAGTTGTAGTTCAGTTGTAGTTCAGTTGTAGTTCAGTTGTAGTTCAGTTGTAGTTCAGTGGTCTCTTTTCTCTTCTTCTCTGTGCTCCTATTCAAATCAATCCCAGACAGGACTCTGCTGCTTTAGTCTCCATGTTTCCAGGTAGAGTGGGGACCAGAAGACGACTGGAAACCACAAGTGAACACAAGTGACGGAGCAAAAAGTGTCGTATGGAGACAGCACAGAAAACTGAGAGAGACAAAGAAATCCATTGAACATCAATCTGACATTGACAAAGACCAAAACCAAGGGAATTTGATCCAGAATTTTATCGGTTTTAGTTAGTTTAGTAAACACACAATACAGTTTCAGTTAGTTATGGTTTTTTCTTTTAATTCTAGTTTTTATTTATTTCAGTGAATGAAAATGTTTTTACAATTCTAGTTTTGGTCATTTCATTAGTTTTCGTTAACGATAAGAACCTTGCCTGACACTACCTGTTTAATCTGTATTTAAAGAAATGCATATTAAGAATGAATGCCTTTTTAAAGCTTAAATATACATCTTGTGTTTAACTTTAGGGTGATTGACACATTCAACTGCAATCTACTTGAAAAAACCAAATCATGAAACTAAAAATGAATTCAGTTGTCCCTGTGCGTCCTCCACATCTGGACGAGCCTTTGTTTTGGTTTGAACTGAGAAAACACATACACAACCTGACCACATACTGATATATGCACATTTATTTTTTCAACATTTGCTAATTTATATGTAAAAAATCACCACCAAATGGTTCATCACAAATCATATAATTCAGTTGCAGCTCAAATAACATGTTTTATCACTAGTTTATGTGTGTCGCTGTCCTTTCTACCACCTCTGCCTCATTTGCGAACAGTTCCAGTTCTGTAATAAGTCTGTAGTCCGCTGATGACACCTGCATTTACATCATCTGTTCCAAACCTGTTCATTATACTGATGAGTCTGCATGAAAGGGTTAAAGCACAGACTGAACTGTTAACCCTTTCATGCACACTGGTCACTGCAGTGGTCACTCCAGTGGTCACTCCAGTGGTCAGTTCTTCTCCAGCTGTTCTCTTGTATATTCATGGGTTTGTTGTTTTCGTTCCAGATCAGCCAACACAGTGGACACTGATGCACCATCTTATATACTGCACTTCACTGTTCTTTATAAACCTGATCTGCACTAACATGTTTGAGTGGAAAACAACTGCTTGTTATTGTTGTTAGACTGGAATTAACAGGTTTGTTTTATGTTTTATTTTTTTACAAAAAGTTTTTTTTTTTTTTTTTTTTTGCATATTATCTCCATGAAGTGAGTAATGACTAGTATTAGAGTTTATTCAGCTGTGAGAAAATGTCAGATTATCTGCATTAAAAATGTTTTTATTTCATACTTTTCACACAGTTTATCAGTAAATATGTTTCCTTGCTTCAAAAACTGAATGCATGGTGTCCAGTTGAGTGGACCTTTTTGCAACTCAGATAGGTTCATAAAAAAATTCTATTGCATTGTTTTTTTTTTAATGCCTAAAGGAATTAAAACACTCAGGAAAAAAACCTTGATTAAGGCTCTCATAATTCATGCATGAAAGGGTTAAACTGGAAATATTCTCCCCAAAATAACTTGACTTTTACAGGAGTTCATCGCAGTCCAACGTTGCATCAGTGATTTTCGCTTTTATCTGCCACTCTTTTATTCACTCTGTTTTTTCCATGTTTTTTTTCTTTTCTTTGGAATCTGTGTATATGAGGGAGGACGTGATTGAATGTGGTGAATGCTCCATGCCTCTGCTGCTGTCCTCATTCTCCTCCCAGAGGTCCACATCTGCGTGAGAAAAGTTTAGGAAACGCTGGAGGTGGAAGTTTACATTTATGCATTTTCTCTGATCGGAGTCATTTGTCGTAACCCTTTAACCTCCGACGTGTCTGCGCTGAGCGTTCTGAATACATGATTCATTTTAAATATGCATAAAAATTCAACCATTTGCTCAATAGGAAAAATAAAAAATGTGCTGATAGAACGGGCCGTGTTCTTTCCATAGACATCTGAGCATGCTCAGTCCCCCCCCCTTGCTGCCTATTGAATGGGGGGCAGAACACAGGGCAGTGAGTGGAGCCAACTTACTATAAAAACTATTTATTTTTTGTTTGTTTTTTTAACACCATTTTCCTTGTTTTTCGTTTTTACTGTTTGGTTCAGGTGCCATAAAGGAGCTGGACTGACTTATTAAATAAATTTCATGATTTATTATTTTTTCATTATTTTATGTATTTATTTATTAATTAAATAAATAAATAAGCCCCAAAATTCAAATACTTGTAACTTATAATTTTTCTTTCTTTCTTTCTTTCTTTCTTTCTTTCTTTCTTTCTTTCTTTCTTTCTTTCTTTCTTTCTTTCTTTCTTTCTTTCTTTCTTTCTTTCTTTCTTTCTTTCTTTCTTTTTTTTTAAATTTAATTTTAGTAAATTTTTGGCATATTTTTTCAAGTAGTTTATCATTTAGTTAATACTCATTTTTGTTCATTTAGTTGCTTATTTTTCTGCATTTTATTAATTATTTTTCTTTAATTTTGTTCAGTTTGTGTCTTATTTTGTTAATGTTACTTATTATTTTATTGGTTAATTATTCATTTTTGTTCATTTTATTGATCACTTTGGCTGTTATTGTTCCTTTTGTTGCTAATTTTATTCTTTTTTTGTCCGTGGAACTGCTTTAGGGAGTTCAACCAGATGTCAAACAGCAGCTGGACTGATTCAGAAAAAAAGGGGCCAAAACAAAAACTACTGGGCCCAAATTCATATACTTGTTACTTATAATTTTTATTTTGTCAAGTTATTTATTATTTAGTAAATATTCATTTTTGTTCATTTAGTTGCTTATTTTTCTAAATTTCATTTTATTATTTTATCTTCAGTTTGTTCAGTTTGTGTCTTATTTTGTTCATGTTATTATTTTGTTGGTTTATTATTCATTTTTGTTCATTTTATTAATCTCGTTGGCTATTTTTGTTCATTTTGTTCCATATTTTATTTTATTTTATTTTATTTAGTCATTTTTCAACCATGTAACTGCTTTTTGGAGTTCAACCAGGTGTCAAAAAGTAGCTGGACTGATTTAGAAAAAAAAAAAAAAAAAAAGAGCCAGAACTAAAACTCCTGGGCCCATATTCCAATCCTTGTTGTTGTTCAGTGTGTTCCAGTTCACAGTTGATGTTCAACATCCTAAATCTCTTATTCATGTCCGTTCTAGTGCCTTATTTAGTCCAAACCTGTCCAACTTCACTTCCTGTCTTTGTCTTTTTCTGTTCTTCCACCTGTTTTGACCTAAAACACACAGTAAAACTAAACCACTGAAGAAACACAAACTGACAGCAGCTTTAATGAACCTGAAACAGACGCAGATTCCCAGCAGAACCTTTAAAGGGTTAGGGTTAAAGGGTTCATATGTGAACCTGTACCTGCAGTCAGGGCTCAGGGGTTAAAGGGTTCACATGTGAACCTGTACCTGCAGTCAGGGCTCAGGGGTTAAAGGGTTCACATGTGAACCTGTACCTGCAGTCAGGGCTCAGGGGTTAAAGGGTTCACATGTGAACCTGTACCTGCAGTCAGGGCTCAGGGGTTAAAGGGTTCACATGTGAACCTGTACCTGCAGTCAGGGCTCAGGGGTTAAAGGGTTCACATGTGAACCTGTACCTGCAGTCAGGGCTCAGGGGTTAAAGGGTTCACATGTGAACCTGTACCTGCAGTCAGGGCTCAGGGGTTAAAGGGTTAATACTTTCCCTTAGTTACATTTTCAGAACCAGTGTTCAGAACTCAGAGCTCCTCCTTCAGCCTGAACTCTGTGCATGTGTGGATCCACTGTTTCTGTGTAAATCCAACAGTTTCCAGGTTGTTCCATACACACAAACAGTTGAATCTGGTCCCAGTCATGTGTCTGTCCAATTAGATTCAATTCACATCAATATTAGTTGAGTTCTAATTTTAAATGTGTGGGAAATGGGATTTTCAGTGTTCAGTGTAAATGTCCACAGAGTCCACATTCCACAGTGGATGTGGACAATTTAGTTCCACATACAAGAGACTGTTCTAAGCTACAGGTGGATCCAACTGGAGGAGAATCGGAGTCGTTTGGAATTTTGGATGAATTTTGGAAAATGTCTCTATGATGACAGATGGAAAACTGTAGATGTTGTGACCTTGCTGTGACCTTGAACTTTGTCCTACTGGGACCAAAATGGACTGGGTTGGTCCCAGGGCCTAGGCCTATCTGTGGGGAAGATCTGGGAAAGATGGGTGGAAGAGTTTTACACTGAAGATGAGAACAAACAGACAAACAAAGAAGAGCAAAGTGATCACAGTACCTCCTAGCAGAGGTAATATAAGCCCGGTTTTTTGCAACATTTACTCCTGATTTTATTTCAGAAACACAGCACACATGCATCCATAGGTGGATATTGGATGACTGACTGAAGCATTATTGAAAATTCACTGATAAAATGAAAGTCTTCCACAGTCAGAGCTTGTTGTAATTGCTTTGGTCCTTCTGTGTGAAAGCTCTCTTCTCCACACCCATGTCATTTTTTCGGTGGAGCCGTTCCCTCTGTGCAGGCGTTCATCATCCTCACACTGACCTTTCATGTGCTCTGAGATGGTGAAAAGATAGTGGGAGGGATGATGGATGTGAGAAACGCTGCAGTTTTCTACTGTTGCACCAGTAACTCCTGGGTTTGGTAATGGGTCATTTGGCTCAGCAGATTACATCTTTTTTTTTTTTTTTTTTTTTACAACATTCTGTGTCTGAATAAATAAAGGCTGCTGCAGTTGGATTTACTCTGTAGATAAAAAAGATCTGATTATGGGGTTGGAGGTTATAAAAACCTGGTGTTGAGCAATGATGACATGATGCTGATTTTTTTTTTTTTTTTTTTTTTTTTTTGAGGGAGAAAGTCTGTCAAATGCTGGTGGAGGTCCGTACTCTCCAAGTGCTTTTCTGATAACATGTTACTGGTTCTGACGCACTGGAACTCTAATTGGACTGCATGTGTCTGTATGTGGAACCTGAATTAAAAGGATTTTGACACCACTGATTGTTAATTTCTTCAGTGTAATTTTTGCATTTCCCAAATTCATCCCGCGGGTCGGATTGGACCCTTTGGCGGACCGGATCTGGCCCCGGGCCGCATGTTTGACACCTGTGATGTAGAATATAGCACTAATATTACAGATGCACATCTCAGACACGTTCAGCTGTAATGACACCAAACAGGCTGAAAAACAGTGGAATGTTGACCCCCAGAACTGTACGAGCCGTTTCCTCCAGCCCCGCCGCCACACACACTCATGCATGTATGTGCACACACACCTTGGTGTCTTGAGAGTAGCTAATAAACTTGTTTTTATTGGCATCAGGTGACCAAGGCCCCTGATCTTGAGTGGAGGAGACACCAGGCCAATAGAAGGCCACCCAGCTTTTATATCCTGTCTGGATAATCAACCTAGCAGCCAGGCCTGGCACGCACACACACAAACACACACACACACACACAAACACACACACACACACATGCACATGGTGTTTTGGTGTTTCCATGTGTGGGACCTTTTCTGCAGACTGGCCCCCCACAGCAGCCTAAACTAATCTTAATCTAACCTTGTGTCTTTTCACCACGTCATATTTTAGGGTTTGTGTTCCTCGTACATGTGTTTAGCAAAGTTATTATCGTTAACGAAAACTAACGAAATGACAAAAACTCAAATTGAAAAAACCATAACTAACTGAAACTGTATTGTGTGTTTACAAAACTAACTAAAACAGATAAAAATTCTGGATCAAATTCCCTTCGTTTTCATCTTTGTCAACATTGGATTGATACGAAATCGATTTATTTCACTTGAGTAATTTTGTCTAGCAGCCCCATACGACACTTTTTGCTCCGTCACTTGTGTTCACTTGTGGTTTCCAGTCGTCTTCTGGTCCCCACTCTACCTGGAAACATGGAGACTAAAGCAGCAGAGTCCTGTCTGGGATTGATTTGAATAGGAGCACAGAGAAGAAGAGAAAAGAGACCACTGAACTACAACTGAACTACAACTGAACTACAACTGAACTACAACTGAACTACAACTGAACTACAACTAAACTACAACTAAACTACAACTGAACTACAACTGAACTACAACTAAACTACAACTAAGCATTTAGAAGAAAACAAAAACTAATAAAAAGAAGAAAAGCACTTGGAGAGTGCAGACCTCCACCAAGACAGATCTGTCATCCCCCCCCCATCACCACCAAAATGTAATCATTTCTTCCTTGTGCCAGTATCAAGATTTCCTGAAAATTTCTTGAAAATCTGTCCATAACTTTCTGAGTTATCCTGCTATCAACAAACACACAAAGCAAAGCGCTCACAATACCTCCTTGGTGGAGGAAACTATCAAACCTGCGCTAAAAATGAATTAAAACAAACTGAATTAGAGAAAAAAAAGTCCAAACTAAATAAAAGTCAACTAGAATGAAAAATCCCAGACTCTTAGAACCTTGCTGCAGTCTCATCCTCCACAGCAGCCTGAACTAGTCTTGGTCTAACCGTTGTTTCTTTTCACCACATCATATGTTTGGGTTAGTGTTCCTCATACATGTATTTAGTTCATATTAAAGGTGCTGACTTCCACAGCTGACTGTGGGAACAGAACCACTGCACTCCTGGATCACACTGTAAAACAAAGATGACATAAAGGAAGTATTTTGGGCACTTCTGACCAGCAGAGGCTTTTCTTTGGACACTTTAGTCTGAAATGTGTCACATATCATGGCACAAACAGGTGGTTGTGCACTTTAAATAAAAACACACTGAAGATTCTTAACCCTTAAAGAGCCAAACAACCACTGTCGACCAAAACCACCTGCTGATCTAAACTGTTTAATACCTGTTGATCCACTAATCTGATCAATACATGTGAATAACTGGTGTAAAATGTGTCCATTGTTACCGTGGAAACACCATCATCTTCTACAACATTGATTCTCCAGTCAAACCCATGGAGTTGGATCAGTGACAGTGGATGGACACACTGGGGTTATGTTAAGTTAATGACAGATTGGACTGAAAAAGTCCATTTTTCTTCAGTTTTCTCTGTTTCTGATAAAATAATCCTCAACTCTAATCTGAGCTTTTATGAACATCTGCATAATCAGTGAATTCAATGCAGGAAAATACCTGATTTATCCTGAAAAACATGCAAAATACAGTTAAAATTATAATAATTAGTGATAAATAATACTTAGAAGAGTTAAATTGAAAAATTCATTTAGGAAATGACACAAAAGCAGCACAGGGTCTTTATGGGTTCAGAGTGTCATGGTTTGAATAAAAGAGGAAACTGATTAATTTTATGGCAAATTAATGTAAGATTAAATCAGAATATTAGGAATAATCAGTAAAATTGTTCGAGGTAATATCAAACATACCAAAGTGTTTAAAATAAACAAAAAGGACACCTGACATACTGAGATTTTACTGTATAGACGAGGCATTATTAGACTTCATACTGAGAATTCTGTATTTGAAACATATAATGATAATTCTATAGCACTTTTTGTTGTATTCAAAGACACTTTAAAGCAAAATGCAAAACAATCTACAAAAAATCCAAATAATAAAATGTAGAGTAAAGCATAAAGTAATTCACTCTAGTTTTATACAGCCCCAATTATAATAAGTTATTATTTCTAAAGAGAAGAAACTCAACAAAACCTCCAAGAGCAAGTACAGGATGACAATTCAAAGAAAAGGAAATGGAAAAATCGGACCAATGGTCCTGTATCTTAGCGTCCAAATTCAAAGCTGTGTTAAATGTATCCAGATCCATTTCTTCTGCCCCAGTTCTGTGTATTTATTCTGTTACAGAAATAGTCCATGTTTTGCTCATATTCAATCAGATCTGTAAAAAATTCAAATTCACACTTGATATCATTGATACTGATTTATTGGATCAGTCCACTTCCTATCTGTTAGAATGGGGACATTGTTCAAAGTGGCACCAAATCCAGAATCAGATCCGGATCCAAATAATTTCAATCCCTTGTGCTGACATCATCATACAGAAGCTGTAGACCAAGTCTGAAGTCAATCAGAACTGGAGTTTAGGAGAAGAAGACGATTGAAATGTTTTCCCCATAAGAGCCCATGTTAAATTGTGCGTCAGTTCCAGATCCAGAAGAAGATCCTGATCAGCATGTGGACATTATGTTTGGCTCATCTGCCCCATCAGGGCTGGACTGGAGACATTTACACTGGAGATCATTTAGATTTACTGAGTTACTGCATCCATCCACTTCCTATCTCTGATAATGGGGACATTTTTCAAAGTGGCACCAAATCCAGAATCAGATCCAGATCCAAATCATTTCACTAACTGTTGTTGACATCATCATACAGAAGCTGTAGACCAAGTTTGAAGTCAACCGGAATTGCAGTTTCAGAGAAGAAGACGATTGATATTTTTGTAACGGATGACAGACGACGACAGACGCTGCATGACGACAGTAGCTACAGCCTGTCGGTCGGTAAACTAATAAAAAGACAATTTAAACCAATAAAAACAAAGCCAAGTAAACACTGTATACAAAAAAATCCTAATAAACAAATTAAATAAACGTCACTGTCCTTAACATCACATGTCCTTCCCCTTTTCTCTAATCAAATATAAGTCAGATAATTACTTTTTCTTCCTTTTCCACATGAATTTGAAACTATTCCTCTTCATCTTTCATCCTTCCTCTCAGTAACAGCTGGTCTCCAACATCCTGACATACATGCACATGAACTGAACGAACAGAATGTGGTCAAATACACTTCCCTCTGAAAGGTTTTGTCATTAACATTTACTCTTATCATGATTTACTTGTTTGTTTGTTTGTTTGCTGCAGTCTGTTTTGTGTCAGTCGTCGGTCTTCTGTTGACATTAGTGAACTCTATTTCTAATCCTAGCTAATGTTGCTGCTGTAGAGGAGCAGAGGAGGCTCATGGGAAAGGAAAAATCTGACCAGACCATTAATAGCACATGTGATGGAAGTGGAACAGATGAATGCATGGAAGTGTCTTTACATGATCAAAACGTTCCCCTCTGTATGATAAAAGGAAGCAGATTACGTCACAGTTTGTCCATTATTTGTGTGTTTTCATCAGTTTTCAGCGTTGTTTACGATATTTAGGTTGTTTATACGCAGGTAAGAGACTGTGAGATATGTTATATAAAGATGAGCTGTGAACACATTCAGCTCCATCGAATACAGACATGAATTCTATATCATCAACAGTGAGTCGTGATGACAACATGACTAATATTTGAGTTTCAGCAGATATAAATACAGCCCCTCCTCTGTGTTTTCAGCCCCTTCCCCTTCTTCTGCCCATCCTCCAACCCCCCCCCTTCCTCCTCTTCTTCCTCCTGTGTGGAAAAGCTTGGGGTGATTCCACACGATTTTTTATGGCCACATTCCAGCCCATATATCTGCCATACAACTCGTCAACTGCACCAACTGTGTGTGTGTGTGTGTGTGTGAATGCAATGCTAGCTATTTCCCTGCCTCCTACTGAGACAGGGAGATAAAACCAGTGCTTTACGCTGCTTTCATCTAAATGTGTGTTTCTTTACAGCCAGGAGAGTGTGTATGTGTGTGCTGATGTGATGTATGTACTGTTAAGACAAATATGTGTGTGCATGCATGTGGGTTTTTATTGTACGCACGTTTGTGACCTGCACTTTATCAAGTCAGACACACAAATATACTACGCAGCCAGTACGATGCATTCATGTACTGTAGGTAAAAGTGCTTAGTTGTGGTTGATTTGATTTGATTTATTTCTTTCGAACATCCAAAGAAACAAAATAAAACAAAACAAAATAAACAAAATAAAACATTTAAACGAACAGACTCTATCTGCAGCTCATACAAGTCTGAATTCTGCAACAGGAGTAGGAAGAAGAAGAATAAACTGATTTAATCCAACCCCTCAGTGCTTTTACACCTTTATCTCTAACTGAATACAACAAACAATACAATTTTCCTAATTTTAGCGTCAAACCACAGCTAACCCATCCTGCAGTAACTGAATTCCACACACCAGTCTGTTCATGGCAGTGCAGTCACACAAACAGACCCAACAGTTCAACAGTTTAATTCACTAATTCCAGCAGATTTATCAGTTCAACATCATCCACAAACAAACAGGCCTCAGTGTCTTTATTAAATACTGGACCTCACAAAAATCTTTTTTTAATATCTTTCTAAACTGAATTCTGTTTGATATTTGTTTGATCTCCACACACTTTTCCTCCACACATGGTCATACAGAAACTTGTGAACCTAGTGCGTACTTTATGAATCTGTCAGTATAATTTCCCCCTTAAATCATAGCCTCCCTCTGTTTCACTAAACATTTCTTGAATATTACCCAGCAGTCAGTTATTCTTTGCTTTCTGCATTATTTGAATAGTGAATGAATGAAAGAATGACTGTTTTTATTCTTGTGTCTTGGATAAAAAACATGCGCAGCCCTTCCATGGGCTTATAAGACACCAAAAATACACACCAAAAATCAAACACCAGACAATAGGCACAATAGATATGAACAAAACAAAATACTGACCTATTCAAACAAACACATCTGCTGCTTTTTCCAGGCTTTACAAACAAATAATGCTAATTTCTATACATTAGAACTGAACAACCATTTCATCCTGTCATCGTCAGTGCTCCAGAACAGATCAGGATTTCAGATACACGTCATCAAACACAGAGGCTCTCAGTTCATCATATAGACGACAGTGCAAAAGAACATGGGATTCATTTTCCACTTCCCCCAAATCACACAGTCCACAAAGTCTGTTTTAGTTTTGAACTCCACAAGGTCGGTGAGTTTGACAGTTTTAGATGAAGGTAAAAATAGTGGATTTGTGTGTTCACCAAAACCAACACTGAACGGTTCTTCCTGCTCTTTTTTGCAGCAGAAAAACTCTGTGTAATGAACTTGTATATGTATTTGCCCATCCCTCCAAACAGTCACTTAAATAAGTCAGATCAGTGAATTCTACAGAATGTTCAGTGATTTCTGGTCTAATCTCCCCTTTGCTCTGGCCAGGACTGAGCTGCTTCTGGATCGTTTGTTTTCTACATGTTTGATGTGAGGTTTCCAGCAAATTTTATCATCAATTATCACTCCAACAAACTTGTTTAGATTCACCCTTTCTATATCCACACCCTCTACTTGGACCTTTACCTCATTACTTGTTTTCCATTTACCAAAAATCCTGAATTTGGTTTGAAACGTGTTATGAAATGTCTGTGAATATACAGGGAGTGTGAATGGGATGGAGTGTGTGGGTGGATGACAGATAGGGAGTGTATCAGTTGGTTTAGTAGCAGGAAGTCTTTGTCATGAGGGAGTCTGACAACTGTGGATACTGAACCCAGGTGGTGATTTATCACAGAGCCACGCACACACACACACACACACACACACACACACACACACACACACACACACACACACACACGTGCACGTTATTAGGCATATTTCGTGGGGAGGAAAGCAGGTTTATTGGTTGCTGAAACATCAGAACCCCAGCTGTTTCCACACACACAGAAGGAGGAATAAAGACGTTGAAGTGTTCTGGGTCTGACGCTGCGGTTACAGATCAGTTGTTACTTCAGTTACACGCAACATTTCACTGTTTCCAGGTGGAAACCTCGTAACTCTACCTGCAGCTACTTTCATGTTTCTGTCGAGGTAAAAGCTGACGGAGTCCTTCATGTACGACAGCGGAACACGGGAGAAACATCTGCAGCGTATCAGCAGCTCGACACGACTAATATTAGTAATGCAACTGCAAAATCACACCCAAAGGAAAAGAAAATACAGGAGTTCAGTGCATGTGGAACGTAAAGTGGAGGTTTATTTCAATGTCTTTTCTATTGTTTGTGACACATTTAAAACTCCATTCCTGTTTTGTAATCACAATAAATGTTTTGGGGTTTTTTTAAACTAATTTTATTGATCATCAAAGTCAAACATTGATCACATACAATCATGAACACTCACTGACAACAAAGCTCATTTAACTATGTTAGTTTCTATACTAGTTAATTTCTAAGTAGGGGAGGAAGAAAATAAATCGCACAAATCAAAGCTAAAGAGGGGAAGAAAATGAACTAAACTGAAAAAACAAACAAACAGGGGGTCCAAAAGCCTCTTTTACGCCACCTGGAACCCAGTAATGTCCTTTATGAACACACTAAAAACTCCCTGATAACTCATGAATTCATGAGTTTTAAACTAGATCATGACGGACGACGTGTCATGATGCAACACCACACAACACCACACCACACAACACAACCTCATTTGCTCTCAAATCGGCCTTGTAGACCAAGTTCTCATCTTTTTGTTTAATTATTTATGTCTGATGAGTGTCATTCCTATTAATTGTATTGCCTCTATTTGTTGTGTTTATTTATTCCATCTCAGATGGGGATGCGTTGCTCAGGTCTTTGTAGGGTGGGGGATGGGGTGGGTGTTGTGTTGTTTGATATGTAGAAAATCCAAAAGTATTTTTTCTTGTATGACTGCCACTTTCTTTTACCTTGGCTCCAATAAAAAGCATGTAAAAAACAAACAAACAAACAAACAAACAAACAAACAAAACACACAAAACACACAAAACACATAGACACCCACCCCCCAAAAAAACAAAAAAATTCCCTCTGGATATTCTGCTGTTTCGACAATAAATATTCTAATCCCAAAAATTTAATGGCAAAATTTACCCTCAAAGACCTAAACCGTCACCACCAACCAAAAGCATCAACTAATTTAAAATGTTCAGTAACTTGTGAATCATTAATCCTATCAATACATGGAAATAATTCATGTCATCATCAGATACGACCCATTTGGACGTTCAGAGGCTCCGTAGTGAAGGTGAAAACACCGTCATCTTCTACAAAATCAATTCAACAGTAAAACCCATGAAGTTCAGTATGTGTCAGTGGTTGGAGATGCTTGGTTTGTAGGTTTGGTCATTGATACACAGGCATTTTGCAGAAAAAGTCACTTTTTATTCAGTTTTCTCTGGAATTTACAGTGAGCTTTTATGAACATCTTCAGGATCAGTCAATTAAATATCAGAAAATTCCCAATTTTCACTGCAAAATGGAGTATATAATGGTGATATATAAGTTACAAAGGTTAACTGTAGGGCAAAAATCATTTGGAAGTGTCCCCAAAAGTAGTTGAAGGTCTTTTTTATATTTGATGGAAATATTGGAGTGGGAAGTTCCAGCCTCTGAGCCAGAAATGCTCCACCAGTGCCGATGCCAAACACCAGCTAATGTGAGAGTTTTGCAGGATTTGCACGTCCTACAGGCCTAATTTCACTGTTTGGTTTCTTTTTTTTGTAGTAAGTTTAAGATAAATGATACAGCAAGTCAAACCGTGGATGATAAGTTGTTCAATTACTCGTTAATGTTGATTTTAAATGATTGATTCATAAAAACAAGTCTGCTTTAAAAAACCTTATCTTTGTTCATTTCTTCAATAACAAAACTATTACTTAAACTAATTAATATGTAGACTTTATATGTGTTCACTTGGTTAAAAAGAGCCTTTGTGGTGTGGTTCAGTCTGAATGCTTTGGAGGTTTTGGTTGGATAACAGTGTTTTTGCTGGTTATCTGTTTAAAGGAGCCCCAGGTTTTACTGGGTTTGTTTTCTTTTATCCGAGTCTCCATTTAGACATGAAAGCAGTCTGTGGAGAAGGTGACCCATCCACTTTATCTGAGGCACCAGCACTGTTCAGCCACTGATAACACACACACACACACACACACACACACAGTCTGAAACCCAACACAGATCCTCATTTTCCACAGAAACCGTTCGACTGCAGTGAGTCGACATTTTCCTTTAACCCCTGAATTCATAGTCTGTAAAATTATCAAGTATGTTTGTGTTCACATATCACCTATTCAGTCATGTGGGAGTTATTTTTATAGTAATATTTGGACATTTACTGGTACATTTAAGCAGTAGTCACTGACATTAACCCCATGCGCTGTGGTACCATCATAATGATGAAGCACAACTGTAACAGATACTGTGAATATTTGGTTGTTTGCAGCCACATGACTCTGCTAATGCATGAAATACAGATGAGGGTGAGAAGCAGTGGTGTAGTGGTCCACCGAGAAGTGGGTATACTCCAAGGTTATTATCGTTAACGAAAACTAACAAAATGCCGAAAACTACAATTGAAAAAACATTTTCGTTAAGTGAAATAAATAAAAACTATAATTAAAAAAAAAAAAACATATATATATATATATATATATATATATATATATATATATATATATATATATATATATATACAACTAATTGAAACTGTATTGTGTGTTTATAAAACTAACTAAAAGTATAAAAAATATGGATAAAATTCCCTTCGTTTTCATCTTTGTCAATGTCAGATTGACATAAAAGCAATTTATTTTGCTCTAGCAATTTTAGCTGCTGGCACCGTATGATATTTAAGGCTCCAGTCACTTGTGTTCACTTGTGGTTTCCAGTCGTCTTCTGGTCCCCACTCTACCTGGAAACATGGAGACTAAAGCAGCAGAGTCCTGTCTGGGATTGATTTGAATACGATGACGGAGAAGAAGAGAAAAGAGACCACTGAACTACAACTGAACTACAACTAAACTACAACTGAACTACAACTGAACTACAACTGAACTACAACTAAACTACAACTGAACTACAACTGAACTACAACTGAACTACAACTGAACTACAACTGAACATTTAGAAAAATATGAGAACTAATAAAAACTATCAAACCTGCTGTAAAAACGAATTAAAACAACTGAATTAGAGAAAAAAAAGTCCAAACTAAATAAAACTAAACTAAAATGAAAAATCCAAAACTATTAGAACCTTGGTATACTCTCAATTTTTGCCTTTTTTTTTTTTAAGTAGTCCAGAAAACGCCTTGTTTTGGAAACAGTTTCATGTCAGACTACTCTATTTAGTTTACCCAAAAATCCCTCAGTAATATTTGCTCACTATTATAAAACTGATTGAATGGATCAGGAGCAGTTTGTAGGTTTTACTGCTCACACCAGCAGCTGCATGAATGTCCAATGACTCATTTGGAAACCACCTAGAACTGACCTCAGAATTCTGTATTCCATGAAAGTAGGTTCTCTCCATGTGTCACTCACTTAAAAGACGTTCATTCTGCCTTTTCATTCACAGTTCCAACTAGAAAAGCCCTCGTAGAGCGCAGACCTCTGCCACGGCAGCCCAGACTCCCATGCTGTGATCGACTAAACACAACACCTGGACTTTGGACTGAGACCCTTAGCGCTGATATTATCGTCTTTTTTATTGTGTTTTCCTCTATTTCATGTGTTTTGCCGAGATATAAAAATAACAAATATATTAGTTGAATGAAAATTCCAAAACTTCACTATTTTTTCCTGTTCTGGATCATGGTGTCCAGAATTTTGTGAGGATCCAGATCAATCTTCAATATTTTGTAGAACCTGCTGGGAACTTTTTTTTTTTTTTTTTTTTTTTTTACCAAGCGCTCTGACCGTTCATTGTGCAGTTACACTTGCATATGTTGAAAATATCCCATTCTCCCAATGATAAAGAATCCTTTTAAAAATTCCTGGATCCAGACAGTGATCCGGATCATTCCCAAAATCTAATCATTTGTTACACATCCCATTTCGGACATTTCCTGAAAATTTCATCAAAATCCGTCCATTACTTTTTTCAGTTATGTTGCCAACCAACCAACCAACCAACCAACCAACCAAACAAACAAACAAACCCTGGCTAAAACAGAACCTCCTTGGCGGAGGTAATAATCGTGCATCTTTCTATGACACATGCAGTGACCTGTCAATCAGCTGGGGTGGCACTGGCACCTGAGGCATCCAATCAGGTTCCAGAGGTGAACAGTGGGCATGACCCGCCCTACTCTGCCTCTGATTGGCTCATCAGTCCTCATGCCTAAAGTTAACCAATCTAATCAGTGAAGGCAGTGAGTACTAGCCAATTAGAGGCAGAGGAGGGCGGGTCATGGCTTCACCATCCTAAGAGAAAAAATTGGTAATTTCTTGGCAGATATTACTGAATGGTGCACATCAGGGGGATTTCAACGTGTGTATACGCAACGACTGAAAAATAAGTGGGTCTACTCTGTCTACTGGTGAATACCCAGGACTCCACCAGTGGTGAGAAGTGACGAACACAGTGGAGAAAAAACAGTGTTAGGATGAAAAGTCATGGTATATGTTGGACGTGACCTTTATCGTATGAGTAGAAGCTCTTTCAACTGAAATGTTAATCTGGAACCAAAACTATTACTATTCCTACAAACACAAAATGACAGCTGTGCGTTAAATAAGCTATGAACAGTCAACCACCAGTGATCATCTACAGAGCCTCAGAACCTAACTAACCTTTTGAAATTCCATCACTGTTGTATACTACATTCAGCATTTTTTAGTGAAAATCAGGTATTTTCCCATATTTAAAGTATTGATCATGAAGATATTTATAAATGCTCACTGTAAATTTGAGAGAAAACTGAATAAAAAGTAGAGGTAGACCGGTATATTGATTTTTATTGTTATTTTTTTCAGTATTACAGTAGCCATCGGCCTCAATTTTTTATTTTTTTTTGAAAGCCGATATTTGATCAGCGGTAAAAATGTTCTAAGATATTTGATCAGGCACCTGTGTGGGCAGCACTTGAAGTTCAATAAATGTTAAAAGAGTACAATATGTCAGTGTGTTAATAATTTCATTTATATCGCTGCATAAAAATCTTTATTATCTGAGTGTTTCAGTTGTATTTTATGGTCGATATGCTTAAAAAAAAGCTGACCTTAAATATCGGCCTCAGATATTGGTTGTAGATATGGGCCATCAGCTGACCAAATTTTTAAAAATCTGCCTTAGAAAAACCCGTATCAGTCAAAAGTGACTTTTTCTTCAAACTCTATCAGTAACCCTCTGCCTGAAAGTGGCTGATGCAGGAGCTGCCTCAGATGGGCGTCAGGCTGTGGGCGTGTCCACGCCTCAGGCCCCGGCAGGAGCTGATGTCATCTGTCCATCAGCCTTCAGTCATTTCACAGACAGACACTCAGCCTGTCCCCTGTCCTCCCTCCATCTTCTGTTACATAACCTGGTGTCTTACACCTCAGGACGTCTTTGTTTAGGCGTCTTATAAATAAATCATTCATACTCAACATGGAAATAATAGGTACTTTGAACTTTTATTTTATATGTGCTTATAATAAATGCACATACACATACATAAAACACATAATACAAGGGGAAACATCCAGATAGATTATTGATCTTACTACAACATACTGCAGTGCAGGAACAGCATGTGACACAATAGAACTAAAAAGTAAGAATA
>NC_043957.1:1783228-1820728 GCF_902148855.1 Sphaeramia orbicularis
AACACACACTCAGGAACAGGGGGAAGTCTTTATTCTACGATTCATAGAAACACTTTAATAAGCAACAGTATGAGTCTGATCTCTGTATTTGACTCCAGTGTGTTAAAAAGAGTGGGTTCAACCTGTGCTGCAACAGGAAATGTTGAGTCCATTTCATGGTTTTAAATCACCTGAGTGCTCTTGTATAGACAGACAGTGACACAGGCTAATTCCTGGCAGTTTGGGGTCCTGGCTATTTAAAGTGAAGAGGATTTAGCTGCAGACAGATTACTACTGAGAGGCCTATTACAGCTAAACACCAGTGTGTGTGTGTGTGTGTGTGTGTGTGTGTGTGTGTGTGTGTGTGTGTGTGTGTGTGTGTGTGTGTGTTAGCGTAATGCATGGCCATGTGTGTGTGTGTAACATGTGGTTTCTGATGACAACCATTTAAAGGTGTCAGACTGGAGCCACAGCAAATTATCAAACACACACACACACACACACACACACACACACACACACACACACACACACACACACACACACACACACACACACACACACACATCATTCCTCCCTCGCTCTCTGGCTCTTTCCCTCTGTAGTCTAAACAAGCCTGTTATCTTGGCCGTTATTAGATAATGGATGACAACAGGTCACATGACCCAGCCTAACGAGGCGGTTGCTAAGAGAGACATCTTAATGGCACCTTAAAACACAGAGTTATGGAGTAAAAGAGTGCACAAACACACAGGAAGTGCACGGTCCTACAGAGAATGTTCATATTCGTAGATAAAAATGCAATTTAAGCCTTTTACTATTTGATCAGTTTTCCATTTTTATACATGGACAAAGTGAAAAAAGTGCAGCAAAAGGACTTTATTTTTAAGGTCTAGTCTCTAAAAACTGGAGACAAAAGTACTAAAGCTGATGCAAAAAGTGTTTGTGCAGCTTTTCAGAATCAAATCGGGAAATTATTGGGTGTTCCAGTCGCTCCATTTAAGTAAGATAAAAAATTGCAGGAGGGAAATTATCAATACAACAGAAAAAATAAATAAAAATAAATACATATACATATATACCAAATACACATCTTAAAAGACTCCATTAAGACACAAATTTACAACAGCAATTTGTACAAAACATACTAGACAATAAATAATCAATATGATAATTAAATAAATTTACATAAGTGTGCAAAAGTATAGTTGTGTGTAATTCTAATTCTGTGACTGTTGTTTGTTTCCATATCAGAATCCTAACTAATTCTGTAAAGCCCTGTGAGGCAGCCTTGGTGTGATATAGGGCTCTACAAATGAAAGGGAACTGAACTGGTTTTAACCTTTTCATGCACAGTGGTCACTCCAGTGGTCACTCCAGTGGTCACTCCAGTGGACAGCTGTTCAAAGCTGTTCTCTTGTATATTCATGGGTTTGGTTGTTTTAGTTCCAGATCAGCCAACACAGTGGACACTAATGCTCCATCCCATACACTGTAATTCACACCATTACTGTAAATTTGCTGTTCTAGATAAACCTGATCTGCACTAACATGTTTGGGTGTAAAAAATTGCTAATTGTTATTAGACTGTAATTAACCTTTGTTTTTTTTAAACAAAAAGGTTGTTTTTTTTTTGCAAATTATCTCCATGCAGGTACTGTATGTTAAAATGTGAGAAAACATCCGATTAGCAGCATTGATGTTTTCATTTCATAGTTTTTATGCAGTTTATCAGTAAATACATGTTTTTTTGCTTCTACAATTAAACACTTGGTGTCCAGCTGAGTGGACATTTTGTAACTCCATGAAAAATAGGTTCATAAAAAAAAAAATAATAATAATAATAATTTTTTTTAATGCCTAAAGAGAAACTAAAAACACCCAGGAAAAAAAAAAAATCCTGATTAAGCTTCTCATAATTTACCCTTTCATGCAGGAATTATAAGAACCTTAGTCAAGATTTTTTTCCTGAGTGTTTTTATTCCTCTTTAGGTATGAAAAAAAAAAAACAAAAAACAAAAAACAATGCAATTGAAAAGTTTTTCAGTCAACAAAAATGTCCACTCAGCTGGACACCATGCCTTTAGTTTTTTGAAGGTAAGAAACCATCATCAGAAAGTGACACACAGTGCAAAAAACTATGAAATAAAAACATTTTTAATGCTGCTAATCAGATGTTTTCTTGCATTTTAACATATTCTAATACTAGTTATGACTCACTTCATGGAGATGATATGCACAAAAAAAACCTTTTTGATTAAGAAAACTGTTAATTACAGTCTAATAGTGAGCAAATATTTACCCTAAAACATATTACTGCAGATCATGTTTATCAGGAACAGTGCAGTCACAGTACTGGTCTGAATGTCAGTGGATTATTATGGGATGGTGCATTAGTGTCCACTGTGTTGGCTGATCTGGAACTGAAACAACCAAAGCCATGAATATACAAGAGAACAGCTGGAGAAGAACTGACCACTGGAGTGACCACTGGAGTGACCAGTGTGCATGAAAGGGTTAAGGTGGAGGTGAACAGTCTTTTCAGACCTTCCTCAGTTTGAATGTTAGTCCGTCCAGGCTGGTCCACATGGTTGTAGATCAACCCACCACCTATTATGTCTGTTATGGCAGCTTCTATAAGTGATGGGCATCATGTGCATGAAAAACCTGTGTGTGTGTGTGTGTGTGTGTGTGTGTGTGTGTGTGTGTGTGTGTGTGTGTGTGTGTGTGTGTGTTTGCTGACTGGAGGTCCCACAGGCTCAGGGACAGACTCAGGCCTCGGTGCCACGGCTGGCGCCAGTCATTACGCTGTTAAGCCAAATCAGCTTCCTGTGTTTGGTTTGATGGATGCCATCATCTGCATGGATCTAAAACAGGTAAATGTGCCCCCCCCCCCCAACCTTCACCCCCTTCATCACCCCTCCACCTCAAACCCACACACATGCACACACTTAATTCACCCAGGGCCTTAAAGCCGCTGAAATAGTGGAGGTTCTCGAGTGTCAGGGATGTCTGCTAACGGCTAGTTTGACTCTGTTCGTTTCCGTTTACAGACAAAAATGGAAATAGAACTGAAATTCAGAATTCAAAGGGTTTCAAATCCATTTTTACTTATGACTTTTTCTTTTTTTTTAATATAAGCACATATATTATGTCTATTGCATATCGTTAACCTCATACCATAATTGTCTGAGTCATATTTTTGGCCAAACTGCGATATCAACATAACTTTACTCTCCTAATACTGCTGCTTCCTTTTATGTGGATATCGCAGTTTGGAGCACAGACCTCCACCAAGAAAGATCTGCCCCCCCCCCCATCACCACCAAAATTTAATCATTTCTTCCTTGTGCCAGTATCAACATTTCCTGAAAATTTCATGAAAATCCATCCATAACTTTTTGAGTTATCATGCAAACAAACAAACAAACAAACAGACAAACAAACAAACAAACAAACAAACAAACACCCAAAGCAAAGCGATCCCAGGAGCTCCTGGAGGAGGAAACTATCAAACCTGCTCTAAAAACTAATTACAACTAACTGAATTAGAGGAAAAGTCATAACTAAATAAAACTAAACTGGAATGAAAAATCCCAAACTATTCTAAGCTTGCCTCCACAGGGTCTGTTTTAATAACTTTGTTGCTATTTCATCTTTGCATTTCAAAAACCAATATGTATTTAAAGCATTTGTCTTTTCTGAGTTGGACCTGGTTTTACTTCCACTTCAGACTTTTCTGTTTGTCTGGATAGTCCTCCTGCTGTAAAAACTAAACCTACTGTACAAACCCCACACCTGCACCGTGTCTTTAACCCTTTATGGAGCAGGTGACCGTTTTTGGTAATTTCCAAAACATTATATATGGGTCCAATCCCATGCCTCAGTGAGGACCAGAAACATGTTGGTTTTTCTAACATCATAAGTGATTCAGAGAGATTCAGAGACATTAGGAAGCTGTAAACAGTGAATATGAGGCATTTTTATCAGTTTATGACCTTAGAACAGTTGTTTTATTGCATGTCTTTACTTTTTGGCAAGTGCTGCTCAGATGTTTTTTTTCTTTTTTTTTTTTTTTTTTTTACATATTTTCCTGAAATGTTCTTGAACTATTGCAGTGGAAAGGTGAAACACACATACATTGTTGAGTATTCAACCTTGCGATGAATCATCATGTCCTTGATGTCCGGTTGTTAGGGACCGAGCAGCAAGATGACCAGGAGACAGGACCAAAGTTTCACAAGTGGGTTTTTATTGAGCCAAAGTTCTCCAAAAAAAGGATTACAAACAATAATTTTAAGTAAATATATAAAAGAGGTCAACATCACAGAACTGTGCTCAAAATAATAGCAACTAAAGCTAAGAACACAAACTGAGGTATCAAACAAACTGACAGAAACTGACCGAACAGAAGGAGACAAAGGGGAACGTATGGAGTGGTTTGGCCAAACCATGAACCAACCAGGGGAAACAAAATGAACACTAACTACAACTAAATACAACTGGAACCCTGCGGACACTAAATCCCCCCCACGCCAACAGCCTGTGGTTCTTTCTGATGAGGTGGCTGCTCCGCCCTTAGCCACGCCTTTTCCACATCCGGATGTGACAGGACTCCACACGGTAACTCAAACAACCCAACCAAAAATGAATAGAACAAAACAAATAATTTAATCGTCACCCTACACTGTCAATTAGTGATGGGAATTCCGGCTCTTCTTAGAGAACCGACTCTTTTGGCTCGGCTCACTAAAAAGAACCGGCTCTTTCGGCTCCCGAGTGGCTCTTCAGATTTTTTGGTGCTTAAATTAATTTATTACCAACAATAATGTAAAGTTATGCACAATATGAGTTACTAATGTAAAAAAAACATGCACTGTATCAAATGTTTATTCTATAAATATACCTTTATTTATACACTCTCCAGAGTGATAAAAAAAAAACATTAGAAAGTGCAAAAAGAAACGCTTTACTATTTACAAATGACCTTTACTAACTTTGAACTATTTTCAACTTTTAGCTTTTTACTACTAAACAAATTTAAAGAGAGACAACACACAGAAGCTGACAGAATCACACAACAAAACAGAAATGAACTGAAAATGTTTGGAAATCACATGCAATCATTTGAACCAGTTCTTCATCAGTTGTGTTCTGTCTGCTGGGGTCACAGACTTCTGCATAAAACTGGCTCATAGAGCTGTGGGTTGGACTCTTAGGTGGTGCTGGTGGACTGGACGATGCTGTAGATACTGCAGCAGCAGCTGCAGTTGGGGGTGGGGGGGCAGAGCGGCTCCCAGTCAGGAGCTGGCTCCTGTCGTTCATGTCAGAGCCGGCTCTCAGAGCTGGTTTATTCACGACCAACACATCACTACTGTCAATACATGTGCACCTACATCTACAGTGTAAGATTAAAAAACATAGAAGTCCAAACTGAACTAAAGTGTGTCTGTTAAATGACTGACTGCAAACGAACCATGTGCTGCGAACCAAACTTATAAAAAATAATAGGGTATGAAACTAATAAGATGATGGTGTTTGTGGAGACATTCCCTTGTGTGGCTGTGTCCACCACACCAGTAGTAGAAGAACTGGTGGTGGTGTCCTCTTCCTGCCGTCTGTAACTGCTCCATTTTCCCTCTTGTTCTCCAGCTGGACTCCTGCAGTCTCAGTTTGTGGGTCAGTGTCTCCAGAACACAGATCTCCTCCACAGTGCACGCCCACTGGTCCGTGGTCGGGGGGTTAGTTTGGACCACAGTCTTGTGATGGACTTTTTACTTGCAGATAACGAGCTGCTCAGATGTTTTATGGCTAGAGGAGGGCGACTGTCACCGCAAAATGTTGAATTTCAGAGCATTTCAGTGAGTGACCCTCAGTATAACGGCTTAACCACCTAGTCCTGCATTATTTGCATTGAATAAAATATTGTTTTTGCGTTACATGCTATATTTCTGTTTAATCTATGCATGACAGCATAGATCCACTGTAAATAACCCATACATAAACATATATTTTTATTAGACCTGTGCACATCTACTCACTGTATAAAACTGTAAGTTGCACTCTGTACATATTACAATAGAAATCCTCACTGTGAATATATATACACGTAAACATATGTTATTCATATTTATCTTAACTATTCTCATCCCATTGTCGTCCTTGTCTCTAGTTGAATGTTTGTTTATGTTCGGCCTATGTTTAAGTGTGTTTGGGCTTATGTTGAAATCAAGGTTATTATCGTTAACGAAAATGAACGAAATGATGAAAACTAGAATTGAAAAAAACATTTTCATTAACTGAAATAAATAAAAACTATAATTAAAAGAAAAAACCATAACTAACTGAAACTGTATTGTGTGTTTACAAAACTAACTAAAACGGATAAAAATTATGGATAAAATTCCCTTCGTTTTCGTCTTTGTCAATGTCGGATTGATACAAAATCAATGTATTTCATTCAGTCAGTTTTAGCTAGCGGCACCGTACGGTACTTCACTGTCCGTCATTTATAGTCGTTTTCTCGTCTCCACTCTATCTGGAAACACAGAGACTAAAGTTGGGAGAAAGCAGATTTATTTGAATACGACAGAGAAGAAGATAAAAGATATATAAAAAAAACAAAAACTAAAATTAAACTAAAACTAAGCATTTAGAAGAAAATGAAAACTAATAAAAACTATCAAACCTGCTCTAAAAACTAATTCAAACAAACTGAATTAGAGAAAAAAAAAGTCCAAACTAAACAAAACTAAACTAGAATGAAAAATCCAAAACTATTCGAACCTTGGTTGAAATTGTACGTTGTGAGCTAAGGAAAAAAACGAAGCCAAATTCCTTGTGTGTGTTGACATCCTTGGCCAGTCCAGCTGATTGTGACGCTGCATCCATCTGTGTTTGAGGGTTAAACTCTGTTGTGGATCTCAGAGGCTAACTGGCTCCTGTCATTAAGATGGATGTTGGAAAATGCGTATGTTCTTGTGCAACAAGTGACAGAACTCAGTGCACAGTTTGAGAAGATACTTGCAAATAAAAACACCACTTTCATTACTTTGACAACATGATGTAAACACTCCACATGTGTGCTACATGCAGTATAGGTTTACTTGTATTCAGAGTTCCTGGGACCCACATGTAATGCTAATTTTTTAGACACATCAATCAATCAGTCAGACTTTATTTATATAGCCCTTTTCATGCAAACAGAGCGCAACACAAAGCGCTCACACAATGAAAACAATTTTTAAAAAAAACAAAAATCAGTATAAACCTCTTCATTGTAACACACATGTCCAGTCTGTAGATGCATTCTTCTGTTTTAGTGGCTGTATGAATATGAATGCATGTGTCAGACACTCTGCACATTGTATTCTGTGCGACTTACAGTGAGTTTAGTTGAGTTGATCAGGATCCTCATTAGCTGCATCATTACAACAGTTATTCCACAACATGACAATGAAACACAACAGCTACTTTAGAAACACATGACAAATGTACCGAATGAGCCAGACAATGACAAAATACACAAACAGGATGAGCTCCTAACAACAGAAGAATTTTCCTTCCTCCTTTTATGGATGGAATCAAAACAAACTTAGTCACTGACGCCCCTTTAGTTCAGTTCTGTCAAACTCATGTTAGTTCAGTTCCACATTCAGAATAATCTGATCTAAAGTGGGCCGGACCAGTAAAAGAATAGAAATAACAGGATAAAAACGTATGAATAATGTCAACTCCAAAGTATTCTATGTTTTTGGTGAAAAAAAAGTCAAATTCTGTGATGAAAATGTTTACATCTACGAACTGTACATGAACAAATATGAACCTGAAAATTCTAAAGGACAATCAGTGTAATTTGAACACTATTCTGCCTCAGTTGATCATTTCCACATGTACATTATATCTTACAGATCACAGTGGATCTACAAACACACAAAACATTTAATAATAGGCAGAATGTTATTAAAAGTCCACAGACTTCTCAGACATTTCAGGTTGGTCATATTTGTTCTGGTTGTTCACATTTTTTCTAAAAGTGCTAGTCTAAATGGAAACATTTTTGTGTATTTGACTTTTTTTTTTTTTTTAACACTAAAACAAAGAGGAAAAAATGTGTTTTTCATTATTTATAGGTTATTATGATAGGATTTTACTGGTCTGACCCAACTTAGGTTGAATTGACCTAAAATGATTTTTAAATCAGTGTAATTTTTCCATTTCCCACATTCATCCCAGGGGTCAGATTGGACCCTTCAGTGGGCCAGTTTTGGACCCCGGGCCACATGTTTGACACCTGTGCTTTAGATACTTTAGTGACTGGCACTTTTATTTGTCATTGTTACAGTGGTTTCTGACCTTTTTTGGCTCCTGACCTCATTTTAACGTCACAAATTTCTGGCGACCCCAGACATTCAAAACAGACATTTTTACAAAAATGAATTAGTTTTTAATCCTGTAATCATTTGCTATACTATGTTGTAAATAAATGTTAATTTTAGACAACATTTAGTCTATCTGATGTCTATAACGCACCTTTTTGGTGTCTGCTTCTCAGTTTCTCTGGATGTCTTAGAGGTTCCAGGCAGAAGAAGTCTTTCTGTTCCTTGTTGGCTCCAGTTTTCTGACTGCGACTGTGTCCAGGCAGGTTGAAGCGTAGTAACACATGTGCTCACATGACCCATCAGTCAAGACATGCCCTTTCAGATATTATATCCTGCATTTTATTTGAATTGAATTTTGTTAGGAAAAGTGTGTGGTCTTTTAAATATAATGAAATATATATTGAGTTTAGGGATGTAACGATTGCCAGTATCATGATAAACCGCAGTAAAATTTCCAACAGTTAGTATTACTGTTGAAATTCTAATTATCATGATAATCATGTTCGATTAGCGCACTTTGAAAACTCATGGTACTGAGAGAGAGACCTCCGACCTATCTCTGTATCTCTTTATCTCTGTCTGAAAAAGAAACTCAAACTCAAACTTGATGTGGAAAATGGTCAAACAGCGGTCATAAGGTTCCATCTTTAATGCACATGTGTGTGTTTGATGTTTACAGGTTAATATTTGAATGTTTCTGCAGCAGAAGACAGAGTGACAAGTACACTGTGCTTGTTATTTCATTGTATTTATTTATTTAATTAATTTTAAAATACAACTTGGTTCAATTATTTCAGTGTGTATATCAGTACTTCTTGAACATTTTGAGCACATTTCAATAATACCGTGATTATAATGACAACCGTGATAATTTTGGTCACAATAACCATGATATGAAATTTTCATATTGTTACATCCCTAAATGAATTATTATTAAAATTATGTATTTGTTTTTAATCAGGCAACCCCATTTAAATTCCAGGCGACCCTAAGTGGGGTTGTGACCCTAAGGTTGAAAATCCCTGCATTACTGTAATGTCAGGTTCATTCATATGTAAGTTACCAAATGACATTTTCCTGCTTTCTTTCCTTTGATGCACAATATGGTGCGTTATTTTATTTACCTGTATTTTATCCAGGAGGGTCCATTTACATAAAAGATCTCTGCTTTCAGTTTCACATGACTTTAACATACATAAATAACCCTTAATATGCAAAAGTAACATAAAAAAGATAATAAAAAGAGGCCAACAGAACATATCCATAACTCACATCCTCTACAGAGGTTTATACAAAGCTGCAATAAAGTGATTTTATTACTTGTAAAGCTTGTAAAATGTTTTTAGAAACACTTAACCCGTAAAGACCCAGAGCTACTGTTGTGACTGTTCACAGATTAATTTGTCCTCTCTATTAAACCTTTCTGAAGTGATTTATCACCATTTATTCTAATATTATCCTCTGTATTTTGCATTTTTTGTCAGTGTAAATCAGGTATTTTCCTGTATTGAATTCACTGATCATGTAAATGTTCATTAAAGCTCAGTTTAAGGCTGAGGGTTATTACATTAAAAACAGAGGAAACTGAAGAAAAAGTGAGTTTTTCAGTTCAATCTCTCATAAACTGAACATAAACCCAGTGTGTCCATCCACTGTCATTTATTAAACACATTTTGTTCATGTTAGTTGTTGTTTTGTTCATTTATTATTAACTTTTGTTCATTTTATTCGTTACTTTGGCAGTTTTTGTTCATTTTGGTGCTTATATAGTAAATTTTTGGCCTATTTGCTCTACATTATTTATTGTTTTGTAGGTTTTTTTATTTGTTTTTGCTCATTTTATCTATTAATATAAATAAAAACGAGCGTGTCCATCCACAGCCCAACTCCATGGGTTTTACTGGTGAATCAATGTTTACATTCTGAATTTATTTTGTTGCTAATTTTATTGATGTTATTTCTTAATGTGTATATTTTCTTATTCACTTTTGTTCATTTTGTTAATTTCCTTTTGTATTTTACTTGTTTTTGTTGCCTTTTTTTAAGAAAAAAAATCTTCAAATTTGTTCAGTTTGTGGCCCTTTTTGTTCATGTGTTATGACCCTGGGTCATAATTTGTCTATTTATATGTATGTGTTTTCTGTTTAGTGTGTGTGTTCTCCCCCCGTCCTGTAGGTGTGCTGTGCCCTTTTGTTTCCGTTTGTTGCAGGTTTGTGATTGGTGGAGTATGATTGCCCGGCCCTTTCAAAATGGCCCTGGAACTTCCGTCCTGGCTCGCTCTTGCTCTTCTGCCAGCTTCCAACCCTGTGTTCGTGTGTGTGACCGTCAGTCTTCGTGTGATTGAGTAAAACTTCGATTGTATATAATTGTAAATAGTTTTGTTTTGTAAATTCGATCCTTTTTCTGGTAGGGGAGGTCGGCTCTTTTGTTTTCACCTTTTCTCCTGTTTTGGTTAGGTAGTTAGGTAAGTTTGCTGTATTTTCTTTCGTGCATTTATTTTGAGAAGGTAATTTAGTTTAAACTGTAAAGAAGATATTTTGTTTGTTGTTTTAGCCGCTCCCTCCCCTAACCCTTCCTTAGTTGTTGAGAAAAAAAATACTAATAATAAATATTGTGAACTTTTAGTTTTTTGACTGACGTGTGTGCTTGGGAGCTGGGAGGGGACAAAAGTTGAGCCTATTATGTTCGCCCTGGTGAACCCCTAGGCCGGGGCGTAACATCATGTTACTTATTTTGTCAATTTATTCTTCATTTTTTAAATGTTTTATTGATTATTTCAGCCGTTTCTGTCATTTTGTTGCTTATTTGAGCCTTTTTTACTTTATTTTAGTAAATTTTGTGCTTATTTTTCATCATTATGTATCATTTTGTAGTTTTTTTTATTTATTTATTTATTTTTGTTCATTTTATTTCTTAATATGTGTAAAAACCCAGTGTGTCCATCCACTGTCATTGATCCAACTCCATGGGTTTGACTGGAGAATCAGTGTTGTAGAAGATGACAGTGTTTCCGTGGTAACTACAAAGCCTCTGAACGTCCACATGGGTCATATCTGATGACCATGAAAAGATGAAGAACTGTATTTACACCAGTTAGTGACATGTATTGATAGGTTTGGTGGATCAGAGGTTATTAAACAGTTTCAATCAGTAGATGCTTTTTGGTCGACGGTGGATGTTTGAGTTTTTACGAGTTAAAGAAGAAAATGTTTCCATTGAGATGAGGTTTAGCAGTTCATTCAAATAGAAAAAAAATACTTTTATCAAGTTCTAAGTTCAGGCTATTTTCAGAAATGTTCATAACTGATTAAACATGGAACACTGACACATTGCCTCACTCCAGTTTTGATAAGTTCCAACTATTGGTGTCAGTTTTGTTCTACTTTCCATGCACTTTCATAACCCATTTCAGATTAGTCTCCTTTAACTAGAAACACACATCAACACAACTCTGTTCAAGTATCATCCTTATTCGAGAGAAACTGTTTTAATCAATCATTAAGGTTTGGTAATGACTTCCAGCATGTGTTTGCATGTGTGTTTGCAGCTCAAATCCCCGTCATTTGCCTTTTTTTTTTTTTCTATTTGCATGTGTTTTCGTGCGGTGGGTCCTCAGCCTCCGTACATTCAGACTATTTCTGATATTTTTCATTTTTTCTGCTGCTTTTTTGTCGCTGTGGATGACTGCGCATTGACTCACACCCTGTGAATAACACTTTAACCCTTAAACACATACAACTATTTTTGTCCCAAATTCCAAGTGATTTTTTTTATCAACATTTATCATAATATCATCCTAAGTATTCTGTATTTTTCAGTGAAAATCATGTATTTTCCTAATATTTAATTCACTGATCATTAGATGTTCATAAAAGCTCAGAGTAAATTCAATAGTTATGTCAAATCAGAAAAAGATGAGGAAAAAGTGACTTTTTTCAACAAAATACATCATTAATTTAACATAAAAACAACACTGTCATTGATCCAACTCCACTGATTTTACTGAATCAGTGTTGTAGAAGATGATGGTGTTTCCATGGTAACTGTGGAGCCTCTGAACGTCCAAATGGGTCATATCTGATGACCATGAGAAGATGAAGAACTGTATTTTACACCAATTATTGACATGTATTGATAGGATTAGTGGATCAACAGGAATTAAACAGTTCTATCAGTAGACGGTTTAGGTCACTGGTGGATGTTTGCTACTTTGGTTTCAGTTCCCAAATGATTATTTCTCTATATTTAATTCCTATTCAGTGATTTAACACCATTTATTGTAATATTGTCTTCATTATTTTGCATTTTTTCAGTGAAAATCAGGTGTTTTCCTATATTTAATTCACTGATCATGCAGATTTTCATAAAAGCTCTGATTATAGTTGAGGGATATTATATAAGAAACAGAGAAAACTGAAGAAAATGTGACTTTTTCAGCAAAAATCTCTCATTAACTGAACATAAACCCACTGTCACTGATCCAACTGCATGAGTTTTACTGGTGAATCAGTGTTGTAGAAGATGATGGTGTTTCCACGGTAACTACGGAGCCTCTGAACGTCCAAATATGGTCATATATGGTCATATCTGATGACCATGAAAAGATGAAGAACTGTATTTGACACCAATTACTGACATGGTTTGATAGAATTAATGGATCAATAAATATTTAACAGATGGTTTTGGTTAAAGGTGGATGTTTGGGTTTTATACAAATAATTTTAGTCTTATCTTAGTCTGACAGTTTTTTTTATAATATTCTTATACTTGTTGATTTAAGATGGTGTGTGTTGTTTTTATATTATTTATTTATTTTTAAAAATGCACTTTAAGAATTGCACGTCAGTTTTGTTGTCTGTATTGGACGATGACAAGAAAGACTTTTCCATTTCTATTATGAGTTAAACACTTGTGTTTTCGTGTTTGTAGTGACTTGGATTCAACACTACACACACTCCATGCACATGTTCGCACTTTAACTGTGTGTGTCCGTGGAGTAGAATGTTGGGGGGGGGGGGGGGGGGGGGTGTTAGAGACAGCTGGACTGTGTCTGGGCTGACCAGAGACATTCCTGTGCAGCGTAACCTTCCTACTGCTCTGCCGATAACACTGGCACCTCTCTGTCAAACACACACACACACACACACACACACACACACACACACTCTGGTATCTCCTTCAGTGCTACTACTAAAAGCATGGGAACCAGACTGAGGCTCCCACTGTGTGTTCACTTATTCCACTCACACACACACACACACACACACACACACACACACAACACTGTGTGCGTTTGGGTGACCTCACTGTGGAAAGAGTTTGTTCAGATAGTGTTTCTTATCCATTGTTCACACACACACACACACACACACACACACACACACACACACACACACACACTGAGGAACCACAAAGAGGATGTGATGCACGTTTTAAAAGCACCGATAGACTCATGAATCTGTGTATCATTTGTTTTTTTTCATATTCAATTCAGAATCCACCATCAGAAAAAAAAAAAAAAGACTCGTTATTCATTATTCATGTACAAAAACAGATTGATTTTCGTTTTCTCTTTCAAATCACTAAAAACAAAGTTACTACCTGACAGAAATGGAAAAACTGACCAAAAACGGCTGGATAGAAAATAGAAAAATACATTTAAAAAAAAATAAAGACAAAAATAGAAAATGTGAGAATCTGTGTATCAGTCGTTCTTTTCATATTCAGTGGTGAATCCACAATCCAAAAAAACAACAAATGACTCGTTCTTTCATTATTCATGTACAAATCAAAAATTAAAAAATCTCGTTGTTTTTCATTCTTTCTATTGTACGCACAAATTAAAAATCTGAAATAAGCAAATGGACCAAATGTGGGGTTTCATGTTGACATTTTTCATATGTGATTTGGTTTGACCCAGGAGTTCCTGACCTGTTGGTGTGCTGTTGTGGACAGTGGTGGGTTTGTTCGTATTCTGTCTGATGCATTCTGTGATAATGCAGAATGTGGTGTTATTCAGAGACAGTAAACGCGTCACTGTGAAGGAGGACGACATGACAACTGAAAAAAAGGACTGGATCTTCCAGGTGTTGTTTAGTCTGATACAGTGGGTCCATGGGAGATGATCCAAGGAGAAGAACCTAGAACAAACACATGAAGTCAGGAACTTCCAGGTCAAACCAAATCCCATATGAAAAATGTCAACATGAAACCCCACATTTGGTCTGTTGTAAATACTCAGCCAAATAACCATGTTTTACAGTATTCTCTAATACTGTCAAACCATACATTCTGTCAATTAAGACAGGAAATTAAAGTGTTGAAATCTGTACTTCTCTTAATATATTCATCTAAACTCTGACACCCCTAGTATAAGTTGGCATACTTCTTTCTTTTTCCTGTCTTTCCTGTCTTTTTTTCTTCTCTCCTTTCTTTCCTTTCCTTCTGTAAATGATTTTAATCAAATATTTATATAATGACTTCTATTGTGACTGATAACTTTGTATGATTGTGATGAAAAGTCTATATTTGACATGTAAACTGTGTTGTTCTAAATAAAGTACATATATATATATAAAGATGTTTTCTATTTATCACCAGAGAAAATGTAAATCCTGAGTATTTTGTTTCTGTGAATGAAGAAGGAACAACAGGTGTTTGTTTGAATGTTGAAATTCAACCACATTCGAGGTCTTAAAGAAAAGCCATGAAATAATCCAAATGGTGTTTTTTAAAGGTAGGAGTGGGGCATGTTTCTTGTCTGCAGAAATTGCAAAGATTGGAAACAAATTGTTCAAAGTGTTTTTTTTTTCTGTGCCAGTCTGTTGAACATACGTGCATGGAAGAAAGAAGCAGGAAACTTTTAACCCACATTTCACCGCTTTCATAGAGAAATGTCCAAATGTAGACTGAGTCAGTGTGAGAATCTAAAAGATTGTTTTAGCTTTGTCTCAAAGAAATATGTAACATTTCTTTTTTTTTTTTTAAATTGACTTTCTTTATTGGAAGCTATTTCACAGGCAACAACATGACAGTGCAATGTGTCAGAGAAGACTTCCATTCTGTCATTTTTTTCTTTTTGTCCCTCCCACAATCCCCCCTACCTGGAGGGTCATCAGATATGACCCATTTGGACGTTCAGAGGCTCCGTAGTTACCATGGAAACACTGTCATCTTCTACAGCATTAATTCCCCAGTCAAACCCATGCAATTGGATCAGTGACAGTGGACGGACACACTGGGTTTATGTTCAGTTCATGACAGATTGGACTGAAAAAGTCACTTTTTTGTCACTTTACTCAGTTTCAGATATAACTAGAGTTTCCAGGCACAACAAGCCCCGCCCCTCGCATGTATTGTAGCTTATTTTGGCATCAATCCAGCTGATGTCATCATGTCTATGTGCTGATGTCATCATATCAACTGCCTCTATATATGTGCTAAGTCTGAAGTAAATTGAAACAAAATTGATGTTTTCATAGACGAGAAATTTTGCCCATTACAGGTAAATGGAAGAATTTTTTATTTTTTTTTATTCATAAAAAATCTAAACTTTTCCCTACTTTTCCCAAAATGTAATCACATCTATTCTGCATCCCTGGTAATGTATAAACCCAATTTGGTATGAATTCAACCAATATTTTAGCTGCTACAGACATTTGAAATTCTGCCCATTATAAGTAAATGGGGAAAAAAATATTTAAAATGTTTAACTTTGACCTTCTGTTCCCAAAATATAATGACATGTATTCTGTGTCACTGGCAGTCTGTAAACTAAATTTGGTCTGAATTCCACCAATAGTTTTGCTGCTAGAGTGTAAACAAACAAATAAACAAACTGAACCAGAAACAATCCCCTCAACTTTAACCTGAGCTTTCATGAACATTTATGTGATCAGTGAATTAAATAAAAGAAAATATCTGACTCACACTAGAAAAAAAAGCAAAAAGATGGTATGTTTTAAACCCTACCACATCCTGGACACTGATGTGCATGAAAACTGTTCCCTGTTTCCGCTGTAGCATGAACACAGAGACACCTGAGCTCTGGCACAAAAGAAAGTAACACACAAGGCCTGATTCTGCTTCTTTGATTCTTGTTTCTGCAGTTGAAACATTCAATGCACACAGACTTCAAAACAACCCCACTTAAAAGGATAATAATATGTTAAATCCCTAAAACTGACGACTACACTAAGTGGTTAATTGTGGGTTTCTCAGCACAGGGAAAAGGTGGGTCCAGTGTAAAACAGTAAACATCCTCCGTGTTTCGACTGCGTACACAGCCGTGTTTCAGGCCAGGCTCGGTCATGGTTTTCGAAGACCAAAAGAAGGTTTTCCACTCATGTGTTTGCCATGCTCCTGGTACACATGGGCCTGTTTTCGACTGATTCACATGGGTTCAAGCGGCTGTTTCATGTGCTGCCATGAAACCACACATCTGGTCCAAGCAGTGCCTGTTTCAGCAGGTCCTGCTACCGACGGAAAAAAAGAAAGTGAGTCATAAATTATATAACTAATGAATGACATTTGTTATGTTAATGTCGACAATCTGAGACAAAATATGGACGACTGAAAATAAAAGCACTTGTGTTTTTTTTTTTAACCCATAAAGACCCAAACAGCCACTGGCAACCAAGACCACCTACTGATCTAAACTGTTTAATACCTGCTGATCCACTAATCTTATCAATACATGTCAATAATTGGTGTAAAATACAGTTTTTCATCTTTTCATGGTCATCAGATATGACCCATCTGGACGTTCAGAGGCTCCGTAGTTACCGTGGAAACACCATCATCTTCTACAACACTGATTCCCCAGTCAAACCCATGGAGTTGGATCAGTGACAGTGGATGGACACACTGGGGTTATGTTCCGTTAATGACAGATTGGACTGAAAAAGTCACATTTTCTTTATTTTTTTCTGTTTCTGACATCATAGCCTTTGGATTTATTCTGAGCTTTAATGAACATCTACATGATCAATAAATTAAATATAAGAAAATACAAGATTTACACCAAAAAAACTCAAAATAGAAAGGATATTATTACAATAAATGGTGATAAAACACTCAAGATAGGTTTCATATAAAGAAAAAAATCATTTCAGAACTGCCACAAAAGTAGCACTGGGTCCTTATGGGTTAATCAGAGTTAACTCTTCATAGGCCACTCTTAGAAAATACTCTGAAATTCAAAATTTTTACCTTAGTGTGTTATTGGATTTGAAAAAAAAAAAAAAAAGTATTGTGTAGAAAATCTGGGTCAGTGAAGTTATCATATTTGGTTCCTTACCTGTAAGTGACAAAAAAAAAAAATCCCAGAAGTAGACTTTTCTAACATTAGACCCCCAGGCGCACTGGTCCACTGTCCTCACTGGAGCTGGGACTGTCACTGTCTTGTAATACATGTGGAAATGACCAAAAACAGTCACTTGCCCTTTCTTTTTTTTTGTGTCTTACAGGTAAGGAACCAAATATGGTGACTTCACTGATCTTAATTTTCCACATAACAAAAATTTTTGAAAAATTTCACAGAATACATTCTTGACACGTCCTCCGATAACTCACTAAGGTTAACATGATATCATGAACTGCGTACAGATATGACGCAACTTTTAACTGGTGTGTTATCTGTACGCATTATAAGCTTTTTGTGTGTATGGTCACACTGTGTCAAGCACCACGCGATTAGTGGTTAGGGTTAGCGTTTAGCGGTTAGGGTTAGCAATTAGAGTTAGCGTTTAGCGGTTAGGGTTAGCAATTAGAGTTAGTGTTAGGGTTAATGGTGAGGGTTTGCGGTTACAGATATGTAAAACAGAGATCTTAGCGCACATTGACGTGCGATCAAATGATGTTGAACAACACACAAAAGGATGAAAATGCGTACGTATAGCACGCCAAATGCCAGAAGAGCTGGCACGACATACAATGCAATTTCATGAGATCAGTCTGCTAAGGTTGAACTTTGTCATTTCAGATTATTTCTATCAGTGCACTATAAAGGGTTAATGTTTGCAGAAATGACCAAAAATAGTCACTTGCCTGGTAAAGGGTTAAATTTGTCTGCTGTCAGCCTGAAAAATCAACAGGCTCTTCTACTAACCCACTCACATTTGTTGATGTGTGGGATCCAGTCAACAGTCCATACTCATACCTGGATTCCAAAACCTTGTCCAGGTTCAACCCTTTATTGGGCAAGTGACTATTTTTGGTAATTTCCTCATGGATCAGCACTTACGTTGTTGTTATGTTCTTTTCACCTTACATGTGTTTTTCTTGTATTTTTTTTAAAAATATACATTTACTTCTGGGATTTCTTTCTTTTCATTTCTTCCTTTTTTTTTTTTTTTTTTTTGCTTCTTACGGGTGAAGAACCAAATACGGTAACTTCACTGACCCTGATTTCTACATAATACAAAATCAAAAAAAAAATTCACAGAAGAAATACATTCTTATGTCCTCCGAAAACATACTAAAGTTGAGCTTTGGCATTTCAGATTATTTCTATCAGTGCCCTATAAAGGGTTAATGTTTGCAGAAATGACCAAAAATAGTCACTTGCCTGGTAAAGGGTTAAATTTGTCTGCTGTCAGCCTGAAAAATCAACAGGCTCTTCTACTAACCCACTCACATTTGTTGATGTGTGGGATCCAGTCAACAGTCCATACTCATACCTGGATTCCAAAACCTTGTCCAGGTTCAACCCTTTATTGGGCAAGTGACTATTTTTGGTAATTTCCTCATGGATCAGCACTTACGTTGTTGTTATGTTCTTTTCACCTTACATGTGTTTTTCTTGTATTTTTTTTAAAATATACATTTACTTCTGGGATTTCTTTCTTTTCATTTCTTCCTTTTTTTTTTTTTTTGCTTCTTACGGGTGAAGAACCAAATACGGTAACTTCACTGACCCTGATTTCTACATAATACAAAATCAAAAAAAAAATTCACAGAAGAAATACATTCTTATGTCCTCCGAAAACATACTAAAGTTGAGCTTTGGCATTTCAGATTATTTCTATCAGTGCCCTATAAAGGGTTAATGTAGGCAGAAATGACCAAAAATAGTCACTTGCCTGGTAGAGGGTTAAATTTGTCTGCTGTCAGCCTGAAAAATCAACAGGCTCTTCCACTAATCCACTCACATTTGTTGATGTGTGTGATCCAATCAACAGTCCATACTCATACCTGGATTCCAAATCCTGGTCCAGGTTTCAGTCTTGGCTCTGGACCAGTGGGTTTTTGGGGGTACAGCTCCATGTCTGGGGTCTCATGGGGTCCATCTGAGGGTTCATCGTGGTCCAGGTTCCACCAGGCTTCAGATGCCAGCTGCTTTGTCTCTCTAATGGAAGGAAACTGGCACCCAGACAAATCCACACTTACAGACTTTTAGTGGCCACTGGGCACCGGTAGAGACGTAACCCCCCCACCCCCACCCCCACCTCCACCTCCACTCTGATACTCTGGCACCAACACCTGGCCTCTCCACGTACAAATAGATCAACCCTGAACCCACATAGACAAAGTCCCGCTTCCCCGTATTAAGCCTTATAGTTAGCATGTAAATATTACAGTTGGCTAGCGGTCCCAGACTATAACCTGTCCATATTTAGCTCGAAGATATTCATAACTCATACACTCTATTTATACAGCCATGAAACGTTTATCTAGGCTACGATATCTTATTAAACACAGGGTTTTGGGCGACTGTGGAGTCTCAGTGGGCCCCTGTGTGGAGGACACGTTCACTCTGGATGTCATCTGTGACGTAAAGTTGAGTCAAATAAACAACAGAACAATTATGACAATAACAAGAAAAACAAACTCCATGAATTTCTGACACATTCATACATGAAAACTTAAGTCAAGAATTTTCATTAGTTGTAAAAAAAAAAAAAAAAAAAGCTCATTTTGAACTTTTTAAATATTGAATCATATTTTTTATTTGTCACTTAGCTGACAGATACACTGCAATAATCCAAATCTTACCAAGTGTATGTTGCTCATTTCTTTTTTTTTTCCAACCTTTGTTTATTTGGAGTTTTGTAGAAATTAGGCAATACAAACACTGTATCATATGTGACACATGAACTGAAAATAAACTGTTGCACAATTTCCTTTTTTTTTTTTTTTTTTTTTTTACATGCAAACAAACCCAAGAACAAGTACAACAACCTTCTCCATTTACAAAAACAAAAAAAGCCCCCCCCCCCCAAAAAAAAAGGTTCACATTTAGAATATTGATGCGTTATCTGTTACACAAGTTACATTACCAAATAGAAAAAACAAAGAAGAGGACCAGGTGGAAAAATTATCATAAAGGTCAATGTGGAACAAAAGGGACATTTGTTTTCCTGACTACTTGAAACAGAGGATTCCAGATTTATGAAAATGTATCAGCAGAGGCATAAAGTGACATTCTAATATTTTCCAATTTGAGGAAATACAGGACGTCTGTGAGCCAGTGAATAAAGGAAGGGGGCTGAGGTGATTTCCATTTCAGGACAATTATCCTTCTCGCATGAATGGTCATAAATGCAAGAGAATTACTTATTTGTCTCATTTCTGTTCCAAATATCTCATCACACTTAAAACCAGACAGAATCATGTAAAGAGGAACTGTTGAGTGAGATAGAAGAACTGATTTGTAGACAGTAGATCTGGAAAATCTGATTTCAAGAAATCTTACCAAGATAATTTTCACTTGTTCCATTGGCAGATTTATTTTTTTTTTTAACTCTTTATTGAAATTAGAACAATGACAACATAAAAAAGTCTTATATAGAATCCAATATGTGTGTCAGAACCAGAACATTACACACACACTCACATGTACACACACACACACACAAAAAAAAAGGGAGGAGGTGTGTCTACTTACTTAACGTTAAAGTAATCTATAAAGGGCTGCCAAATTGAATAAAATAACTTTACACGATCTTTTAGTGAAAATTGGATTTTCTCCAAATGTAAGTGTTGTATAATGTCTTTCATCAGAGCCTGTGGCAGATTTTTTTTGCTTGACTTGAGCAAAAAAAAAAATTCATTAAGTATTGATTAATTAATGTATTCAAAAACACTTCACTTTGAAGCAAAATGCAAAACAGAATCTAAAAAAATCCAATTAAGTGTAAATTATATAGTAATTAACTTTAATTTAGTTTTATACAGCCCTAATCATTAAAAAAAAAAAAATTACTACAGAGAAGAAACTGACCCAACAAAACCTCTAAACACAACTACAGGAAAACAAACAAACAAACAAACAAACACATAAATAAATAAATAAATAAATAAATAAATAAATAAATAAATAAATAAATAAATAAACCCAGAAGAACCAAAACAACCCTGTGTAAAAAACAGGGAAGCCTCTGGTTTGTGGTCCGTCCCTGGTCCAACCCACTTCCATTCAGTTTCCATCCTGGTTTGTGTGAGCCACACAGACCAGATCCAGTTGGAGTCTTACATCTGATCCACACAGGCAGCTCCAGGTCTTTCCAGCCCACAATATCCTCAATAAAAACTGAGGACAACTGCAGTTTTTGTCTGTGACTCCAGCTTGTGCTCAGTGGTTTTTGACAGAGTTGTAACGTGGACGTGAATGGGCTGCACATGTGCACACAGTGTTCCTGTAGACCACGGCAGAGTCCACGTCACAGTCCACGTCACCGCAGTTGTGCACGCAGAAAAACACTGTATACTAATGAAAACGTCCGTCTGTATAAACATAGCCTTAGGCATCATTTCCGAATGTGGATGCACATTCATTCATTCATTCATTCATTCGTTTGTTTGTTTTGAGCAGAAGAAAAAATCCAACATCTTTTGTACAAGGAACTAATGGCAGAGTAAATACATGAATAAACCAAGGTGATAGCAGCTGCCATGTACACTAGTAACAAAATAAACTCAACATGTACTGTTCAAAAAGGAGAGGGGAGAAGAAAACGGATTCAATCCCACCCCCAGCTCACATTTATACAACACAACACATGACTTTTACGTCCTTAATGATATAATACCATCTGTTTAGAGTTCTAATGATGGAAATAACAGATAGAAAACACATTAGGAAAACTGAAGTGTGTTACACTCAGTAACCGTCTGAAGGATAGTCTGCAGAACTTATTATATCAGTGGTTTTCAACCTTGTTTGTCTTGTGACTCCATTTTAACATCACAAACTTCTGGCGACCTCAGACATTCAAAACAGAGACTTTTGTTTTTTGGGATAATTAATTAGTTTTTCGATCATGTAATCGTTTGCTATACTATGTTGCAAATAAATGTTAATTTTAGCTGACAGTTTCAACATTCACACTCAGAAAACTCTTCAAATTTTTTTCCACACATTTTTTCTCATTTCAAAAATACATTTTCCTGAAAATATAAGTAACTACCTACGCAAAACTATAAGTTTGGTGTAAATTATTGTAATCAAATTTTTTTGACTAGATGTTAACCTTCTCGTGACTTCACCCTATAATAAATGGTGAAAAATCACTTAAGAAAGGTTAAAAAAAGAGAGAAAAATGCATTTGGGAGCTGCTGCAGAATTAGCACAGGGTCTGTACGGGTTAATCCACTGGTTCCAACCTTTTTTGGCTCGTGACCGCATTTTAACATCACAAATTTATGTCAACCCCAGACATTCAGAATGGAGACATTTCCTATATTTTAAGACATTTTTGCTACAATTAGCTTGTTTTTGACCATGTCATAGTTTGCTGTACTATGTTGCAAATAAACGTTAATGTTAGAGGACATCTAGTCTATATAATGTCTGTTATTGTGGACATTTAGTCTATATAATGTCTGTTATTGTGGACATTTAGTCTATATAATGTCTATTATTGTGGACATTTAGTCTATATAATGTCTATTATTGTGGACATTTAGTCTATATAATGTGTATTATTGTGGACATTTAGTCTATATAATGTGTATTATTGTGGACATTTAGTCTGTATAATGTCTATTATTGTGGACATTTAGTCTATATAATGTCTATTATTGTGGACATTTAGTCTATATAATGTCTATTATTGTGGACATTTAGTCTATATAATGTGTATTATTGTGGACATTTAGTCTATATAATGTCTATTATTGTGGACATTTAGTCTATATAATGTGTATTATTGTGGACATTTAGTCTATATAATGTGTATTATTGTGGACATTTAGTCTGTATAATGTCTATTATTGTGGACATTTAGTCTATATAATGTCTATTATTGTGGACATTTAGTCCATATAATGTCTGTTATTGTGGACATTTAGTCTATATAATGTCTATTATTGTGGACATTTAGTCCATATAATGTCTGTTATTGTGGACATTTAGTCTATATAATGTCTATTATTGTGGACATTTAGTCTATATAATGTGTATTATTGTGGACATTTAGTCTATATAATGTCTATTATTGTGGACATTTAGTCTATATAATGTCTATTATTGTGGACATTTAGTCTATATAATGTGTATTATTGTGGACATTTAGTCTGTATAATGTCTATTATTGTGGACATTTAGTCTATATAATGTCTATTATTGTGGACATTTAGTCTATATAATGTCTATTTTTGTGGACATTTAGTCTATATAATGTGTATTATTGTGGACATTTAGTCTGTATAATGTGTATTATTGTGGACATTTAGTCTATATAATGTCTTATTGTGGACATTTAGTCTATATAATGTCTATTATTGTGGACATTTAGTCTGTATAATGTCTATTATTGTGGACATTTAGTCTGTATAATGTCTATTATTGTGGACATTTAGTCTATATAATGTCTATTATTGTGGACATTTAGTCTATATAATGTGTATTCTTGTGGACAGAGGCAGTAAATCCAGGTGTAGATTAAAGGTCAGGATCTGTCCAGTCAGTCCAGCTGGGATTTACAAGGAGGACAATTAATACTGAACAAACTAGAACTGGAACTATGAATGATGAAAGAGCTGCAGCATCTGAAACTGACCACAGTGAACATGTGACACAAACAGAACCACAGTGAACATGTGACACAAACAGAACCACAGTGAACATGTGACACAAACACAACCACAGTGCTGCAGTTCGTCTGTTATGGATTGGGATTGGCTCTGTCAACTCCCCACATATTTTTTATTCGTAAGTTTTTTTTTTTAGTTTTTTATGAATTACTAGAAATTTCAGGCGACCCCATTTGATTTGCAGGTGACCCCATGTGGGGTCCCGACCCCAAGGTTGAAAAACACTGGATTATCGGGTCCAAACACAGTCATGTCCCGTCAGAGAGCCAACTTTAATTGATCGCCATTCCAACATTTATTTCCGTATAAAGTAGCTCCTTGTTTTGGATAATCCCTTATAGTCCAACTAAAGCAAAAATGAGTTTAAAAGTAAAACTGTGGGTCATTTAGTAACACTCATCTGTCAGATTGTCTCTAACATGTACCATCAGACAGATTTGGAATAGCATGTTTTGACCCTCTACAATATATTTCAACAATAACAGTGGTAATGGAAGTGGAACGTACCAACATGGTAAACAACAACAACCACACACCAACAACAGTAAGAAAGCACCAAGGATGGAATGGCCCGCCAGTTAACAATAAGCCCCGCCCTCCCAGACCATCCATTTGTAAAGTGCTTTAAACTGTGGATATCTGGCGTTGCTTTCAGACGATGATGCACTGTGAACTGATGCTTTTGCTGCACCTTTTCCACAGTTAAGTCAGAATAATTGTGTCCAGTTCTTATGAAACAGTACAACAGCAGTCCCAGTCTTGTACAATAAAGTCCAAACCAGAAGACAATATGGAAAGTGCACATAAAAACAGAACGCACTGGTCTGTGAATGTAAACGCAGACGGTGCATCATGTTCTGATCGACTTCATTTGTTTGGTAAATATGGACAGAGGCCGTCCAGGCCCGTAACACATGCTGAAACCGTGGGGATGGGGGTAATTTGGGACCACTAATGAGGTAAAAACTGTGAATAATGATGTGATTTGAAACAGCTGATTTCAGCAGCTGATTGTAATCATGATTTGGAAGCAGCGTCCTGGAAAAGGCCTTTTCCTTCAGGAACAAAGACAGGATGAGTGGCTTTGTTGTGTGTTGGGAAGCCTTAGTCTTAATATTGACGGTTGGGTTTAGTTTTCTTTTCTGATTAAATACTGACGTACTGTAGTTTTGTTCCAAGTGTTTTTATCACACATTCAGTCACAAAAGTGTGGTGGCCCAGAGGTGCAACAGCCCAAAAAAGTATCCACTGTAAGAAAAAACAGAGAACAGCCAAAAAAGTATCCACTATAAGAAAAAACTGAGAACAGCCAAAAAAGTATCCACTATAAGAAAAAACAGAGAACAGCCAAAAAAGTATCCACTATAAGAAAAAAAGAGAACAGCCAAAAAATTATCCACTATAAGAAAAAAAAGAGAACAGCCAAAAAATTATCCACTATAAGAAAAAAAGAGAACAGCCAAAAAAGTATCCACTATAAGAAAAAACAGAGAACAGCCAAAAAATTATCCACTATAAGAAAAAAAGAGAACAGCCAAAAAATTATCCACTATAAGAAAAAAAAGAGAACAGCCAAAAAAGTATCCACTATAAGAAAAAAAGAGAACAGCCAAAAAATTATCCACTATAAGAAAAAAAGAGAACAGCCAAAAAAGTATCCACTATAAGAAAAAAAGAGAACAGCCAAAAAATTATCCACTATAAGAAAAAACAGAGAACAGCCAAAAAATTATCCACTATAAGAAAAAAAGAGAACAGCCAAAAAAGTATCCACTATAAGAAAAAACAGAGAACAGCCAAAAAAGTATCCACTATAAGAAAAAAAGAGAACAGCCCAAAAAAGTATCCACTATAAGAAAAAAAGAGAACAGCCAAAAAATTATCCACTATAAGAAAAAAAGAGAACAGCCAAAAAAGTATCCACTATAAGAAAAAACAGAGAACAGCCAAAAAAGTATCCACTATAAGAAAAAAAGAGAACAGCCCAAAAAAGTATCCACTATAAGAAAAAACAGAGAACAGCCAAAAAAGTATCCACTATGAGAAAAAAAGAGAACAGCCAAAAAAGTATCCACTACAAGAAAAAAGAAAAAGAGAAGAGCTTAAAAAAAGTATCCTGTAATAAAAATTATCATGTAATTTTTCACGTTTTTTTTTTTTTTTTTTTTTTACCTTGTACTGTCTTTCATGTATTTTTATGATGAGCTCTTCCAACTTGTTTTCCAATGCAGTTTTTCTGCTAATGGCAAATAAACAGATTCTGATTCTGACTCTGTTGCTGCCTTGACCGTTGAATTTTCCTGTTGTAGGATCAATAAAGTCTAATCTAATCTAATCTATTCTGATCTTTTTTTTTTCCTAAATCCACCACCACCCCTCTTTGGAGGACAACTTTATTTTTAATTACAGCTCGTATTGAAGTAACAGTCTCCAACTTCATACTGACATGTTCATCCATTCTTTGCTTGTATACATACACAGAGGGAGGGCTGGACTAGACAGACGTGTACAGGGACAGGACCAGACAAGGCAGTGGGATAAAACACACAGAAGACAGGACAAAAGCAGACACTGATTACACAGTCATCATAATCTAGTCTAATCTAACAGTTACTACAGATGGAAATTAGTACTGCTGCTACAATCTGGCATATTTACAGCTGCAACTGTAGATGTTCATTAATATGCACTGTCCCTAATAAATAAATAAATAAATAAATAAATAAATCAACTAGAAGAGCACTCGGAGAGCGCAGACCTTCACCCAACACCACCAAAATGTAATCATTTGTTCCTTGTGCCAGAATCAAGACAAACAGACAGACAGACAAACCCTGATGAAAACATAACCTCTGCTGTTTCAGTTGGCAAAGGTAATAAATAAATAAATAAACAAACCAGGGGTGTCAAACATATGGCCCGGGGGCCAAAACCGGCTCACCAAAGGGTCTACTTCGGCCCACAGGATGAATTTGTGCAAAATGCAAAAATTACACTGAAGAAATTAACAATCAAGGATGTTAGAATAATTTTGGGTCAAGTGGGTCAGACCAGTAAAATACTATCATAATAAACTATAATAATGAAAAAAATTACTCTTTGTTTTAGTGTAAAAAAATAAGTCAAATTACACAAAAATGTTAACATTTACAGACTAGCCTTTTACAAAAAATGTAAAAACCTGAACAAATATGAACAACCTGAAATGTCTACAGAAAAATCAGTGCAATTTTAACAATCTTCTGCCTGTTTTGTGCCTTAGTAGATCTGATCTGTGATGCACATGTAGAAATCATAAGTGGAGGCAGAATATTGATCACATTTTTTATCATTATTATTATTATTATCATTATTATTATTATTATTATTCCTTCTTATTTTTCTTCAGAAATTTCATTTTTTCCCCCAGGTTATTCACATCCTTTTTTGTTTGGATAGTTTGTAAAATGTCAATGTTTTTCATAATTTAATGTTATTTTTAGCGTTAAAAAAATGTGGAGTTGTCATTATTTGCAGGCTACTGTGCCATTATTTGACTGGTCCGGCCCACTGCAGATCAAACTGGGCTGAATGTGGAACCTGAAAGAACAGGAGTTTGACAGCCCTGAAATAAACAGTTAAACTGCATCGGAACATCATTTCCAGACAGTTCCTCTGTTCCACAGTAATGACTGTTAGGACGTATTTTCTCCTTTCATGCCTAAGTCGACACAGCATAAATATTATGGACTCAGATAATGGATGCGTGAACTGGAGCGGCTGCGTCTTTGCTGTTTTGGTTCTTTGAAAGATGCCGTGTTCATTAGCATGAGATAAAGTCTTTATCTGGAGAATGTGGCCCTGGGTAAACAACAGGCAAATAAGAGCGAGTGGGCCAAAGCCTGGAGCCGAGTGGAGCTGTGCTGACCAGATGCCACTCTGACAGAGTCCAGACCAGGTTCTGGACCATCCTTAATTCACTTAAAGTGTACCACAGGCCTAGATGTGTGTGTGTTTTCTGTGTGCATGTGTGTGTGTGTTTGTTGTGTCCTGGTTGGCCTCTGGCCCTGGTCCTGTGTCTCTGGTCCAAGAAACAAAAGGTTTAACTGGATTTGGTGATGATGTCATTGATGCGTCCCCTGTTTGTGGATGTGTTTGTGTGATTCATAAAACGAGCCTTACAGACGTGGACGTGGAACATGTTTCATCACTGAAGCGGGCTTGGTCAGCTTCATGGAGGTGAATATTGACTCAAGGGGACGACGTTTGTCTGAATTAAAGCAGCTAATGGGAGCAGGACAGTGCAGCGCTTAACCCTTTCAAACCTGACCCACCCAAAACGAACAGCAACATGCAGATTTTCTGGAATTCAGATGTTTAACATCTCCACCAAGGAGGTCATGTTTTCATCTGGGTCTGTGTGTGTGCAAGATAACTGAAAAAGTTATGGATGGATTCTGATGAAATGTTCAGGAAATGTTGATTCTGGCACAAAGAAGAACTGATTACATTTTGGTGGTGGTGGTGGGGGGGGGGGGCAACGATGACTGATCTGCCTTGGCGGAGGTCTGCACTCTCCGAGTACTTTTCTTGTTTGTTTGTTTGTTTGTTTGTTTGTTTGTTTGTCTGTTAGCAAGATAACTCAAAAAGTTATGGATGGACTTTGATGAAATTTTCAGGAAATGTTGATTCTGGCACAAAGAAGAACTGATTAAATTTTTGTGATGATTAAGTGGGGGGGGGTCTGCCTTGGTGGAGGTTTGTGCTCTGAGTGCTTTTCTAGTTAGACCTTTAAACAAAATCCAAGCAAAACATTTAGGATGGATGGACAGGTGGACAGTTAGTTGGTTAGTTAGTTAGTTAGTTAGTTAGTTGGATGGATGGATGGCTGCTCTTCCTTGGTGGAGGTCTGCAGCTCTCTAGTGCTTTTCTTCTTCTTCTTCTTCTTTTCTTCACTCCACCCACAGATAAAAGTTTGGAGCTGACATTATTCACAGGTTACTGTGTTATTATTATCGGACTGCTTCAGATCATGTTTGAATGTGGAACCTGAACTTTAACACATCTGTTGTAGATTTGTCACCGAGGCCTTGTGAGTGGTGGAGGAACTCTAGGACCTGGAGTTGGATGGTGTGTCCACAGACGGCCCACATCTCCAGCTCAAACTGAGTCAAACTGCGAACTGGTTTCAGACACGACCACGGAGCGATGCTGGGTGGGTTTAGTGCACCGCTGAAAATGAAATACCTTTGTAGCAGAGGATTTACTGCCTGACCAGTTCAGGTAAGTACCCCATTAAAGACCTGCCGCCTGGACCTTCAGTGTGTGTGTGTGTGTGTGTGTGTGTGTGTGTGTGTGTGTGTGTGTGTCCTGGCTTGTAAAAGCACACTGGTGGCCTCACTCATGTGTTTCTGCTTCCATGGAAAGTGTGTGTGTCCCAGGCCACTTCAAACACAAACAGAATCCTGCTACTTCCAAAATCTCGGTCTTTTCCTGCTAGATGTTGTAAGATGATCTATTACGACCTACGTTCGATCGAATATACCGCCAGAGAACCTCACTAAAAGTCCACTGTTTAGCTCGGGCACCTTCTGTCCTGTTGGTGTTTTTGCTTGAATTGAACTGATGTCAGTGCTAATAACATGATGTGAAAGGACAGAGTTTAACGCCCGGCTGCAGCTCCGTCCCACCCCCCGTTCAGCAGAGGTTTACAGGAACTGCCATATCATTTCATGGAGCCTCCGTTATGGACAGGAAATTGCCTTGTGAACTGTTTCAGAGATGAGAAATAGGCTCATGTTAACCTTTATGAATTCACAAGAGATATTTACTTCTTCTGTAGCATCGCTTTAGCATCAGTTTAGCTTGAGCTGAACCTGTAAGTGTTCGCCTTTCCACTGGACATCTGCGCAAAACTTTACCCATAGTTACTAAATGTCGAAAAAACAGAAGTGTGTGATGTTAGGTTTTCCATTAAATCACAAATATGATGATTTGTTTATTTATTATTATGACACAAGAAGTCACTCTATAAACATGGTGACGAACATAAATATGGTGTTGATTTACAGATATATTCATTATTATTATATATTACCCCGGGGGAATATATACATATATATATATATATATATATATATATATATATATATATATATATATATATATATATATATATATATATATATATATATATATATATAGGGCCCTCTATGTCGTATTAACTCCAAAAATGATTCCGTTTCCTGGTGTGTCCACACATACTGTGACATGTCTCTTTTTAAACTCTTCTTCTTCGCTTGTTGTAACGTCCGTTAACATCTGTTATTTTAAATGTGCAGGAGACTTTCATGACCAGTGTTTCCTCAGATCTGTCCGTCCTCAGTCCTGTCCTCAGTTTCATTCGTCTGTTGGTCTGTCTGTCGTTCCTCAGCTGAATCTCTTCCTCACAGTGAACAGTTTCTTAGTTCCATCCACCACAAACAGACCATGTGTTTACATTCAGAGTCTGGAGCAACTGGACACCTGAGGAATTTTGTCACAAAATGCATTGTGGGAAACGAAGGTTCGCACAGCTGTCTGACAGCAGCAGCTGGAACAGACACGACACGGAAACGGCAGGAGCTCCTTCCCTCTATGCATATTCCTCCAGCTGTTTCTGCATTTCAGCCGTTTCCACGTCGTGTTTGTTTCATCCATATAATATCACATGGTTGCACTGCTGCTGTCAGGCGGCGACATGAGCCATTTCCCACAATGCAATCCCACAATTATTTATTTTTACTGGAATGTCCTTTGCAATGAACAGTATTTTTTTAAGTAGAGCTGTCAAACTTTTGTCCCCTACAGAAGACAACTGTCAGGAGAATACAAAAACTTAAAACTACCTGCTGATCCATTAATTCTATCAGTTCATGTGAATAATTGGTGTAAATACAGTTCTTCATCTGTTCATGGTCATCAGATATGACCCATTTGGACGTTCAGAGGCTCCGTAGTTACCATGGAAACACCATCATCTTCTCCAACATTGATTCTCCAGTCAAACCCATGCAGTTGGATCAGTGACAGTGGATGGACACACTGGGTTTATGTTCAGTTAATGACAGATTGGACTGAAAAAGTCAGTTTTACATCAGTTTTCTCTGTTTCTGGTAGAATAAGATTTAAGTTTAATCTGAGTTTTAATTAAATGTATATATTTTGATGTCAAGATTTTAAAAAGCTGTATCTTTGGAGTGGTAAGAGACAAAGTTATACTGTAGAGACAAAAATATTAGGTATGACCCAAATTTTATGATGGGAGTAAATTTATTCATCTTATTTGCATATCATGACATCACACAGCAGCGGCCATATTTGATTGCATAAAATTGAACTTTGAATGTATTTACATGGAAGTTTTCTATGTATTTTTTTTTTTTTTTGTCATCTTATCCTTTAAATAAATGAGCATAAAGTATACATGAACATAAATGAGTCTGATAAATGACAGCGGTTTTTGAGGCTTGTTTTTTACATTCAGTTAATGATGTATCTTGCTGAAAACATCACTTTTTCTTCAGTTTTCTCTGTTTTTAGATAATAACCTTCGAATTAACTCTGAGTTTTCATGAACATCTACATGATTAGTTAGAAAAATAAATTATTTGCACTGAATAGTGCAAAATGCAGAGGCTAATATCATAATAAATGGTGAAAAATCACTTAAGAATGGAAAAATCCATTTGGGAGCTATGATAAAAGTTGCATCGCGTGTTTATGGGTTAAACGAGGTTAAAAGTGAGAGTTTTATTTCAGATTTCTGACTGTTTATCTGTGTCATCTGCAATAATGTGAGGTTCAGTAAAAACACAAAACCTCCGTGAATGAGGAGCAAACATTAGATTTTCCCAAATATATGTGAAGACTCATTACTGCGACAAAATAACGTGAATCTTTACCCACAATTCCTTGTCAAAAACCCAGCCAAGTCCTGCAGACCTAGTGTTCCAGGTACCGTCCAGTCTGTGGGATCCAGCTGAGGAACTGAACACCTTTGTACCAGCAGGATCTGCATCTGAGTTCCTTCATGTTCTAGGGTTCTGATCTATTAATAGAAGTGGAATTTCCGCCTGAAATAACAAGCTCACGTAGCCAGAAAAGCAGAATGTAAAGGAATCATCTGACATGTTTTAAACTGTGTATATGCAGCGTACAGACCAGGTGGACATGTCCGTATGCGAACATTCTTGGAGAGAACCTCATTTATTTGGATGGAAATTCACACTTGAATGAATGTAAATACCACATTTCCTTCAATAGTGGTCGAGGGGCTTTATTTACCTCAGGTGCAGAAGGGACCAGGCCTTTATTTGAAGGAGGTCTGAACTAGAAGCAGGTCTTTACTTCTATTTTCATCTGTGTAATATGTAGAAATGATCATATTTAGTACAAAACCTCATTTGGATCCACTCATGTCCACGATGTTGAAATGTTAAGGTTAAAGGTTAAGTCACTTCCTGCATGTTCTACAGATGGGCTTAAAGCAGAGGTTCAATTTCAGTGTGTGGTAAAAAAAAAAAAAAAAAAAAAAAGTACTATATACTGACAATAAAGGATCTAAATTAGCCATTCTAACACACAGAACCCAGCATTAGCATTAGCATTAGCATTCCCACATTAGGAGCAGTCAGCTGACACTGAAGGTGACCAGGAGCCGACTCCAGAACTTCATCAGTACTTTAGTCAAAGACAGTTAACCAGAGAATGAACCAGTATGTGTCTGTTTACAACAGCAGAGGAAACCTGGATCCACAGGAAAATTCAATAACGCATTTGTTCCATACAATCAGAATCTCTTTATTATTATTGTACAAAGTCTAAAGAAACTGAGGCAGAGCTCTACTGTTCAGTTCAGTGCAAGAATTCACAAGTCACAACAACAAATATGAGTCAAAAAGGCAGTTATTCACATTAAAACATAAAAAAAAATATTGCAGTATAGCCGTTTCAAAGTAAAAGCCCTCAAGCATTTGAGTGAACAGAAACAATTCATTGTTTTTAACCAGAATCAAAATCACAAAAGAAAAATACATAAATATATTTAAAGCTCTGAATATACAAACACACATTTATTTATTTATTTATTTATTTATTTATTTATTTATTTATTTATTTATTTATTTATTCAGATATATATTCTCGCTCGTTCTGTCAAAACATTAAATTATGTAACTTTACAGTTATTACATTAAAGTATAATATAATTTATACATTTATCTGAACACTAGTGCTTTTTCTATCCATAAATAACAAAAGCAGAAGCTGCATTAAACATCTTTTCCATTTAATGCACCTCTGTTCGTCTCCATCCTCAGTGAAAACTAGTCTGTTGATCTTTCACTTTTGTAATAAACTGAAAACCTGTTCCCTGTAGTCGACAGAATGGCCTTCAAATCCTCTTCCGTCTTTTTAAATGTAATAAACACTTTCAAACCCTCTTGGATTTACAATAACAACCGGTCAGTTTTTCTGAGCTGGAGGACAGTGGCACTGCACACATAGAATCCAACCCCAGTCTGCATTTCTTGGACTTGTTTTTCTTTTGTATTTTATTTCTCTAGTGTCTTTTTAGCCTTCGCTTTACAGTGTCCTTGGGTTTCCTGAAAGGCACGTACAAATAGAATGTATTATTATTATTATTTTTTATGTAGCCTACTTTCTATTATTATTATTATTATTATTATTATTATTATTATTATTATTATTATTATTATTATCAATAAAACAATGCATTGGTGACTCAGTATCACATAAAGTAGCTCCAATAAGCTCAATGTTAGCATTTACAAGAGTAAAACTGATCTAAAAGTGCACAATAACTGCATTAGTGGGTCATACTTTCAGGACATTTGGCTGATAATAATACACACTTTTACTCATATATAAGGTCATGAATGCAGATCTTTTACCTGTACCGTATTTTAGTATTTTGTGGGGTTTTTTGTTTGTTTGTTTTTTTTTGGGGGGGTGATTTGTGATTTTACTTTTTTTTTTTTTTGTTTCATCTTTATTGAAAATATATGTGTATACAAAACATCGAGACATTTTTAATAAACACCAAGATGTCAAAAGGAAAAATCATCCAAACAAATAAATAAACATAATGCAAAGGCTCACAGACACAAAGAACAAAAGACAAATAATAATAAAAATAAAAAGTTAAAATACAAACATCTAAGAAAAGAACACATCAGAGTAAATTCAGTCCATTTTACAGAATTCTTCATAAATGATCAGAGTGCTTGTGCTTTTCTTGTTCAAACTAAATTCCAGTGTTTTAATACATTTTCCAGTCCAGAGTGTTTTCAGTGGTTCTACTGGATCAGAACTGGCCTTGCCCCACATGGTGTCGTTCTCCGTCTGAGGGGTTTATTGTGCCCCCTGCTGGTGTGGTGGGACTCTGCGGCCTGGACCCTGACACCCTGCAGCTTTTCTCCATCTCCAGACTCAGACCAAATCTCATCAGGTCCTCCTCACATGAAAGCATCCGTCTGCGTTCATGTCATTAGGCCTTTGAACCCTGCAGGAGCCCGAGCCCCACGCCCTGTAAGGCTGCACCAGCACATGTAATCACATTAAGTTTACAGATTTGGCATTTGAGGAGGACGCTGGGAATAAATAACACAGATGGTTTATGAAGAAATAGCAGTTGGGCTGCTCATGTGGTTGTGGCTGTAAAGGAGGGTTAATGATGCAGCGTCGCAGGAACAAATGCACTTAGAGCGAGCAGCGCCGGAATAGTTTTACCTTCTGTTTTAATTAAAGTGGAGAGAGATGGAGGGGTTTTGTTTCGGTGGGCAGTGTTTTCAAGAGGATTTGAGGATTTGGTGACCGACTTAATGGTGCAAACACAAGCGGCCGTGGCATCGTCATCACAACACACAGTTAACCCCCCGGTATCTGGTGTGCTTTTTACGCACACTTTGCACTTCCTGTTCAAAAACTTCATATTATTTTTCACAGTTTAAATAAGGTTAGAATTCAAAAGTTGTTCATTTGTGCATGATCTGTAAAATTGTGTCCACCAACTCAAATGTGCACATTGTAAACAAAAGAAAATGACCAGACTAGCATCTGTCTGCCAAGTGTGCATAAAATGCACTGTTTCTAACATTAGAACCACTGTTTTTGATCCAAAGCCTTTAAGGCATAAATCCTGCTTTTACTGAGATCTGGGCTTCATTTGAGAGGGGAGGGGCTAAATTAATTTATTAACATTGTTAATGTGGGAGTTAATCACTGACATATGCCAGGCTGCAAAAATCTAATAATATGTGATCCAATTTGTATGTAGTATTTTGAAAAAAAATCATATTTTGTGTTTTTTTGCATCAAAAAATGTAGTGACATCATGATGAAAAGAGATCGTTTAAAGGGTTAAAAAAAAATCTAAAATGAATGATTATTTGATCTGTATGATTAGGGCTGAGCTGGATTTACAAAAATAAAATCAAATTAGAGCAGAAAAATAAATCAATATGTAATATTTAATAGTTTGATTTATAGGTGTGCATTTTACGCACACTTGGTGACAGATGCTAGTATTTTGGAACATTTGACATATGCCAGGATGAAAAATCAAATAATATGTGATTCACTTTTTATGGAGTATATTGGAAAAAATTTCAAAAGTTCAATTTTGTGTGTGTTTTTTGCATCCAAAAAAATGGTTTGTTTCCATTACAAATACGACATTTAAAGGGTTAAAAAATGTGACAGTTATTGAGTATTTGGTAATTTTATTTACGGCTCAAGTTGATGAAATAGAAAAAAGTGTAAAAGAATTTTAAAAAACTGTATGAAGTTTTTTTTTTACATTATTCCACCAGTGTGCCAAAAAGGCCCACTTGGTGCTCAGTAAGGGCCTTGGTGGACGGGGTACCAGAGGGTTAACTGTAGAGTTTTCTCTGGATGTTTTGTCCCTCCAACGATTTTTTGTCTGGATTTTCTGACATAGAAACAATATGTAACTTTTGTCATTCTTGTCCTGAAACTACTCTGACACTTATTCTTTCTGTGTGAACACTTCTAACTTCGGGTCTAAAATTGAAAAATATATCATATCTAAAAGTAATACAGTAGTAGGAGTTTTATTTGGAGCACATAGAATCATCAGATAACAAAGAATCGTACAACATGGTCAAAATAAATAAATAAATACACTTTTTCTGCACTCAAAAAGGAGTGTGCAGAAGTAGAACTTCTAGACTCCGCCCCCTTTTACAAACTAATAATCCAACTCGATCCACTTCCTGCGCTTTGCTAACACACATTTTCCTCTGGATATTTTTACAATAACACAAAACATCCGTACAAACCATTCACATCCACTTTTTTAATCACCTCACACACAATCAGATTTACATAATCAACCGTTTTTAATATAAACTATAATATTTATATGTACTTTAAATATTTACAACAAATACAACGATCAATAAATGTGATCGGATCTTCTTATCATGATAAGCAATTAACTACAAAAATATCTGATTTTATGCGTACTTCTATTATGTTCTATGTTTTGTTATTATAGTGGATTTATACATCCTTTTAATTATTAATTAATTAATATTTTGAACATGACATTTGTAATTTATAATTTGTTGTAAATTTGATCATTTTATTTAGAAAATGTCATATACACAAAAATAAATCTACCAAAAACACCCAAATTTTATAATCTTCCTGATGGAATTTGAAAAATATATTAAATCTATAGAATTTATCTTTAACAAAAAAAAAAGCACTAGCACTCTGGCAATTAATAAAGAAGTCTTTAAAATAGACTAAAGCACAGGTGTTAAACATGCGGCCCGGGGGCCAAATCCGGCCCACCGAAGGGTCCAATCCAGTCCGCAGGATGAATTTGTAAAATGCAAAAATTACACTGAAGATATTAATGATATATATATAAATATATAGTGTCAAAATCATGTTATTTCAGGTTCCACATACACACACATACAGTCCAATTAGATTTCAAGTGCATCAGACCAGTAAAATATTATTAAAATAACCTATAAATAATGACAACCCCAAATATTCTTTTTGTTTTTTGCTGTAAAAAAGGAAAATTCCA
>NC_043957.1:1828228-1860728 GCF_902148855.1 Sphaeramia orbicularis
CGGCTGAGGCTGGAGGACAGTTAGAGCTTTTTGGGTTGAAATATGGAAGTGACAGAGTGTGTGTGTGTGTGTGTGTGTGTGTGTGTGTGTGTGTGTGTGTGTGTGTGTGTGTGTGTGTGTGTGTGTGTGTGTGTGTGTGTGTGTGCAGCTCCACAGAATGCGCTGATGATGGTAATGGCGCCTGTGATTAAAGCGGGTTAAGTGGCTGACCTCTGGAGTGTGTGTGTGTGTGTGTGTGTGTGTGTGTGTGTGTGTGTGTGTGTGTGTGTGTGTGTGTGTGTGTGTGTGTGTGTGTGTGTGTGTTACCTGCTGATGATTGTATAGTTTAACAGATGATAAATGTCCAAGGTCCAGGTAGAGACGACAGCGCGTGAGTTTTAAATCCACAAATAAACCAGGACCAGGACCAGGACCAGGACTAGGGCCAGGACCAGGACTAGGGCCAGGACCAGGGCCAGGACCAGGACCAGGACCAGGACGCAAACAGCCGATCCATCACCGGCACCGGCACCGGCACCGGGGCGCACGCGGCTCTGCCTTCAGTATTATTTTTTTTCCGCCGCCGCCGCTTTAACCCTTTCATGCCTGAACTCTGAGAACCTTAAAGGGTCCACACACAGTCCTGTTCTGACACAGAGAACCTTCACTGATTTCCATTGCAACATTTCTTTCAGTATAAAGTATCCCCCTGTTCTGGATCATCCCTTATGGTCCAACTAAAGCAAACATGAATTTAAAGTACACATGTGGCTCAGATTGTCTGTAAAATGTCCCTTCAGACATTTGGAATACCGTGTTTTCAGCCTTGTCAAGTTATTTTTCCTCAGTGATTTTATTTCTCGTTAGGCCTGGAAAAAAAGAAAAAAAAAACAAACAAAAAAAAAACAATGCGAGTGAAAATGTTTGAATGAACCTATTTTTCACGGAGTTCCAAAAACGTCCCCTCAGCTGGACAGCATGGCTTTAATTTTAGAAGCAAAGAAACATGGACTTACTGACACACTGTGTGAAAAGTATGACATAATTATTTTAATGCTGCTAATCGGATGTTTAGTCACATTTGAACAAACTCTAATATTAGTTATTATTCTCTTTATGGAGATAAAATAAAAACAAACAAAACAACTACAGTCTAATAAAAATAACCAGCTGTTCCTTTCCCCTCAGTGCTGTCAGTGCAGATCAGCTTTATCTAGAACAGGACAGGTCTGAATGTAGGTGGATTATTATGGGATGGTGCATTAGTGTCCACTGTGTTGGCTGATCTGGAACTGAAACAACAAAACCATGAATATACAAGAGAACAGCTGGAGAAGAACTGACCACTGGACTGACCACTGGACTGACCACTGGACTGACCAGTGTGCATGAAAGGGTTAAATAACTGCACTGGCTCTGAGGAGGCGGAAGAAGGTGAAGCCAGGTTCCCCCGAGCTGTCCCGGATCTCCCATCAGAACCGCCTCAGAACCCAAAGGGCCAGTGGATGTCAGTGCGGGTCCGCGAGGGCGAATACAGAACACAGGCTCACGTGCACGACAAGAAATATATACATACACATACATACACATATACACATACATATACATATATATACATATATGGGCTGGAAGAAAACTAGGCTTAATTACATATGGTTTAAAAAAGAGAAGAAATGGATTTAAAGTTGGAATAAAACGGTTTCACTTCTGGATTTACGCGTCAAAGCGCAATATTCTGTGAAAGTGACTTAATCTGATGGGAAAATATAAAAATAAAAAACCATCAGCCTTTGTGTTCTCCAGTCTGAGCAGGTTTATGTGGTGAAGCAGGAGGAGGATGTTCTGACCCTGGGGTTCATGTGTGTTCTGTTTGTCCTGCTGAATGTGTGGCCTTTGAATTCAGAACCAAACTGATCTGAAAATACTCAGCACGTTTACGTCATCTCAGTTACAAGTAATATCCAAAGCATGTATGTTTAATATTTGCCTTTTGCTGGATCACATGTATGAATTCAAGTGCAACGCGTTTTTAGTTTGTTTTTTAATAAAATGTAAAATAATCAAGACATGAGGGGAAAAAATCATTAAAAATAAATTACTTCTCATTGTTCTTTAAAAGAAAAAAAGAAAAAAAGGAAACGGGTCCCACAGACCCGAACACTACACCAGAGTTAAACCATTCCAACTGAACCCACCAGTTTATCACTAAGAATCATGGGAAAACGGCCAAAACAATAAGTCCATTTTAGTCCGTTTATGTCAGGAATGAACCAGTGGGATGCCCTGTCTGTATTTAACCCTTTCATGCATGTAATCAAGACTGTTTTTTGGTCCTGTTTTTATTCCTCTTTAGGCATGAAAAAGAAAATAATAATGCGATTTATTTATTTATTTATTTTTTATGAACCCAGTTTTCATAGAGTTGCAGAACTCAGATAATTTCGGAAGCAAAGGAACATGTATTTGTGTGAAAACTATGAAATAAAAACATTTTAATGCTGCTAATCTGATGTTTTCTCATATTTTAACATATTCTAATTCTAACCACCACTCACTTCATGGAGATAATATAAAAAATAAAAAAAAACCCTGTTAATTCCAGTCTAATAACAATAACAGTTGATTTCCACACTCTCATAAACACAGGTACCAGCTTGTACTTAAAGGGTACTAATGCTTGTCTGTGGGGGTGGACTTTTTTCACAGACATTTCTGTACCCTTTGGAAATGGCCCATTTTTGTACCTTCAGTACTTTACATAGAAAAAAAACTCTCATAGAGTTGATAATGCCATGATGGTTAAAGTTTGAACCGGTGAACTAACTGAGAAAAAAAAAACAAAAAAAAAAAAAAACCGGCATAGGCAAGACATGGAGGTGTGAATGAAAAGTGGATCAAACACAGATTATGGCAATAATCAGAGGTTCGAATAAGAAAAAGAAATTATTAGGCTATTATCACTGAGCTAATTGGGCTATTAAATTAAAACACAAATGATTATTAACCCTTTCATGCATGAATTATGAGAACCTTAATCACGATTTTTTTCCTGAGTGTTTTTATCCCTCTTTAGGCATAAAAATAATAATTCTATTGATTTTTGTTAGCCTATTTTTATGGAGTTACAAAAATGTCCACTCAGCTGGACACCATGCATTTAGTTTCAGAAGCAAAGAAACATTTTTTTATATTTACTGATATACTGTGTGAAAACTATGAAATAAAAACATTTTTAATGCTGCTAATCTGAGGTTTTCTCACATTTTAATATACCTCCATGGAGATAATATGCAAAAAAAAAAAAAAAAAAAAAACCCTGTTAATTACAGTCTAATAACAATTAGCAGTTTTTTTTACTCTAAGACATGTTAGTGCAGATCAGGTTTATCTAGAACAGCAGAGTTACGGTACTGGTCTGAATGTACGTGTATTATTATGGGATGGTGCATTAGTGTCCACTGTGTTGGCTGATCTGGAACTGAAACAACCAAAGCCATGAATATACAAGAGAACAGCTGGAGAACAACTGACCACTGTGCATGAAAGGGTTAAGGCAGAACATAGTGGGTGATAATCAGCTGTGAGTGGATACAAACACCAGAGAAGATGTCACAGATAAAACAAACAGTTGCAGCAGAACTCCATAAAGACCCAGTGTTACTTCTGTGGCAGTTTGCAAATGAATCTTTCTTTATATTTGCCCTTTCTTCAGTGATTTATCCCCATTTGTTGTAATATTATCCTCTTTATTTTGCATGTCTTCAGTAAAAATCAGAGGTTTTTATCTATTTAATTACTGATCATGTACCGTTGCAAAAACACTTCTTAGCCCACCTCTTGTTTTCTTCAGTTTCTGTTCATTTTAATGGCCGGTCCAACTAAAGGAACATTTGTTTGGACAAATATAATGAGAACAACAACAATAGTTCATAGTAGTTTAATTTCACAGCTGATATCTATGCATTTAACATGTTTTCTGGATAAAAACCCAAATCCCTTCAGTTCTTCCATCAGTATCTGTGTCATTGTACTGACAAAAACAGTGCTTTTATTCATTCCATGTTTTCTTTTCTGTCTGTTTTAGTCACATGACACACACAGGAGTTAGGACTGGATTGCAGAACCGTTGTTTTTGAGGATTTTGGATGGTCTAATAATTTTTTCCGTGCCTGTATCTGCTCGTGGACCTAAAGGTTCCATCACAGATAATATAAGCACTCATAAAAATAGAAATGAGTAAAACAGCAGTGAGTTTTTACAGGTACTTTTAGCTAATTTTCATTAAACTGACTTTATTTAGTGATAAAAAAGTGCTGCAGTGTTTCTGGTCGACATAGTAAATTGCTTAATATATTAAACATTTATATCTATGAGCTGCTTTTATCGCTTCAGCCTTCACTTGTGTAATTGTAAAAAAGAAAAATAAAGCACATTTCTTGCCACATCAGTAGCAATTTTTAAAAACAGGTGAAAAACGTACCTTTTTTCAACAGCGTTCTGTTGAGTTCAAGGATTCAAGGGTTTTTATTGTCATACCAGCAGACATTTACACATGAGACGGCAGGAAATTTGGTACTTATGGTCCCAGATTTAGCCCAATACGATCTACATATAAACAATATGTACATAAAAAAAGGACTTTTGTGTAATAATAAAAGTAAAGATGAAAAAGAAAAGACGTATGTATAAAAACACGTGTGTGTGCATGTGTGAGTTTAAGTGTGTGTACATATAATATATGTTTACTTACGCTTGTACTCTCTTTTTTTAGGATTGTTTTTTATGTTCTTTACCCGTTATGAAGCACGTTGAGTCTGCCTTGTGCATGAAATGTGCTCTCTAAATAAAGTTGAATTTAATCGAATATAGATATAAAATCAAAATATTCTACTTGTATGTTCAGTCTTTTTCCACCACTGACAACTTCATAAAATACTCGATATATTCAACAAATATAAAACTACAGATCCTAACAGTTGTAACAATTGTATATTTTAAACCTGTCCTGTTTCCTCTGATAGTAATTATAATAATAAAAAGAATCATGTAAATTCTGTTTAGTGTGTAGGTAAGTTCCAATAGAATAGTGAATACTGTTTATACTGAACCTTATTCTGAATCTGTTGTATTAATTTAAGGATTTTTGTCCTGAAAGTCATATAGTTTAAGTGGAAGCTGCTGATTTATGCCTAAAGTATAAACTCTGAGCTGTGCACCCTCGTTAGATTACATTTTTTGTTTCTTAATGACATCCAAACATTTTTATTTTTTAATTTTATTTTTTTATTTTACCTTTACTGAACCAGGAAAACCTCATTTAGATTAAAAATCTCTTTTCCAACAGTGTCCTGGCCAAGGCGGGCAGCAGTTCATTAAATAAGTAAATGTAAAAATAAAAAAGTAAATGCAGCAATAATAAAGACATAAAGAAAAGAAGAACGCTTTCATGATATTCAGTAGATGGACAGTAGTTAGCAGATGAACAGACAGTAGGTGAACTGGTGCATTTACAGAAATGTCAATTAAATTACAATGTCCCTGTTAAATAAGCTTATAAATAAAAAAAAATAATATAAAAAAATAATATAAAAAAGAATAGGATGTCTACTCTGTAATTTTCATGAAACAGACCAAAATTAGTTTTTTATCATGATGAAAACAAAAACAAAAAAGAAAAGGGGAAAATATTGTAATTTGCAAAAACAAATTCATGCAAATTGCACGAGTTGGGGACTTAATGAGTTTTATTTTAATAAGATAAGATAAGACAAGGAAATGTAAGTAATAAGATAAGATAAGATAAGATAAGATAAAATAAGATATAAGATCAGGTAAGATAAGATAAGATAAGATATAAGAGATAAGGTAAGATGCAATATAAGATACAAGATAAGACAAGGAAATGTAAGTAATAAGATAAGATAAGATAAGATAAGATATAAGAGATAAGATAAGGTAAGATACGATATAAGATACAAGATAAGATACAAGGTAAGGTAAGTAATAAGATAAGATAAGATAAGATAAGATAAGATGAGATAAGATCAGATTTATTGAATCTGAGTTGAACTTCTGCTCAGTTAAATTCTGTTGCTTGGTTGAAAATGAAGCCGCTCTGCTTCACTGTGAACTGTTCCAATACTGAACTAAGTTCATTCTTCTCTGTGTGTTTGACAGAACATTTGTGTTGTTTTATGCACAGCTGCTGATTTTGTAGCGTTTCCATGACGACACATCATTTGAGAACAGACTCCTCGGTGAAACCACGGCTAGCAGAAGTTCTAAAGATGACATGGCACCAGATCATTCCAGTCCAAGTGTTATTATGTTTCCTGCTGGTTTCATATCTTCTGGTCTCCGTGGAAACAGCACAAAGCAGCAGCGCTGCTCAGTTCTGGTGCCATCTTTCTTTTTTTTTTGTTTTTTTTTGTTTTTTCTTTCACAAAATTGTTTTCCTCGTGGCAGAGGTGACGGTTCTTAGAATAAATACACCTTCAACCTGTGTTTTCATCAAGTCACCAAGACGTTCAGGCTGCATTTGTTCACTTATATGGAGTTAAAGACGATCAAGTCCAGTATAAACCTGTGGAAAAGGAAACATTTCAACTGAGTAACACAAGATTTACAAGTGAAACTGAAATTTTTGTAGGTTGAGAAGGAGCTGTGTGTTTACAGAAGAGGATTAGGGCCACTGGAAAAAAATAAAAATAAGATCAAATATATATATATTTTTTATTATTCTGACTTTAAACCCAGAATTCTGACTTTTTTTTTTCTCAGAATTCGACTTTAAAGAATTCTGACTTTAAACTTTGAATTCTGACTTTAATTTCAGAATTCTTACTTTTTCTCAGAATTCTGACTTTAAACTAAAAATTCTGACTTTTTTTCTCAGAATTCTGACTTTAAACTAACAATGCTGACTTTAAACTCAGAATTCTGACTTTTTTTCTCAGAATTCTGACTTTAAACTCCGAATTCTGCCTTTTTTCTCAGAATTCTGACTTTGATCTTACACTTCAGACCCATGCTTGGCTCTGAATTCTTCATTCATTCAGCTCCACAGGTCCATCTTCAACCCTATTTCTGACTAATGACACCACAAAGGGGGTTTGGAGCGCTGGCCCTTTAAATGCACAGGAGACACTTCAGGCCCCGCCCCCTCCAGGTTATTGGCTGTGCTGCTCTGTCCGTTCAAACGACAACTGAACATTTTCAGTAATGGGCTCCAAGTTTGGGCAGATTTTCAGTCTGGACTGTAACCGCTGCTGATGACAAACAATGATGGAGAAAAACTGGAGAAGTGTTGGACTGAAGTCTGGAGCTGAAATGAGCAACTGAGACGGAACCAGTTCAAAAAACCTGACAATTTAAGCAGGAATTCAAAAGGTTGTAGAAATCCACTGGATTTTTTGCCAGAATGAATCTACAGATAGTTCTGCAGCAGCTGGAGGGTTCAAATTCAAACAGTCTGAACTATTAGAGTCCAAATACACAAAGAAATGAAGCCCAGACTAAGAACAGTGGGTTTAGACAAATATGAACCTTTAAGGAAGGTTTTTCACTCACAGTGTGTCTGGTTCCACAGATGAAAAGTTGTAAAATACAACTTTGATTCTTGAATTTTTAATTTTTTTTAAACAAGTTAAAGTGAAAAAATATGGATGAAAACATTATTCACCAAATACATGTTAGCCTCAGAGCATTATCACCTAAGTCACACACAAATGGACAAAAGTATGTGGACACATTGAATTCAGGTGTTTCTTTTCTAACAGGGGCCTGGGATACAAAACAATAATAACACAGTTCATAATCTAGTTTTATACTGGGATAAATATCACTGCATTGGTTCGTTTGGGTTAAACTGATGGATGACAGAGACGGTTTTGACTTAATTTCTCTCAACGTTGATTTTCTTCTAAATCTGTGACTCTAAATTTCTAAAATATTTTACATGTTCTCAGTGTAAATAATACTTTTCTTCCACATCTAAACATCTACTTTCATCACAGCTGACTGAGGACAAAAAATCTACCATTAAACTTTAATAAAACAGTGACGTTTCTAAACTATATGGACATAAATATTGGGACGTATCATGTCTATAGCTGCAAGATGTCCTGTTCATGAGGAGTTGAATGAATGAATGAATGAATGAATGAATGAAATCTTTATTTCGAACATGTAGACAGTGAAATCAAAACAAACATCAACCAACAAAATATAAGTACTGGTACATAAATGATTGATAAGCAAACAAACCACAAAAATAAATAAATAAATAAATAAAAATAAAAATAAAAATAATAATAAGATAAAGAAAACAAATGAAATGGAATTATACATGCCCAAAAAGGAGTAGGAAGAAGTAAAAACGTATGTACTCCTACCCCCAATTACTTACTTATTTGAGATGAAAACATCAATATTTATGATATTTATCCCAATATAAAAGTATATTATCATATTTGTCATTATTGTTTTGTATCCCAGACCTGTGTTAGAAAAGAAACACCTGAACTCAACGTGTCCACATACTTTTGTCCGTATAGTGGATGAATATGCTGTGATGCTAATGCTGATGTGTGTGTTTTTGCCTCAGTGGCTGAATCTGCATCTGTATTTTCACACTTGTACTTGTCTGTTTAGGTTTTTTGCAGCTTTACTGGCCTTGGATTCTATTCAGGAAATCAACATGTAACAGATTACAGCAGTATATGAGCGTGTTCACCTCGTAAAGCTGCTCTGTTAATTATGTTTCACACAGACACTGGGACGCTAAGACACTTGATGCTAGTTGTAAAATGCAGCACTATTGTAAAAACATGATTTCAGTCATTTCTGGGCTGTTCTTCTCGTGTTTCTTTGTTGGCTGCGGTGCAAATTCATCAACCAAGTCTTCATTTCCTTCTTTTCTCTCGGAGCCAGAAGGCGAACAGTGGCCTGTTGTAAATGTGTTTGATCTGCAGATTCCCCTGGTGGACGCTGAAAACGCTGAGAAATTAACATATTTCCAACACAATTGGTTGTAAAGCCTTGACATTTAAAGGGAGTTGAACAGAAGCAGCATTGTGAACAGGTCTGTAAAGTGGAAACATTACTGATGCCGCTCGTCCTAAACACCACTTGGCATCACAAAAAAACAACAAACTAAGAACTGATTTGTCCGCATAAACGACGCCATGACTGAAATAGTCTGTGAAGTGATGAAACAGAGCTGAGGGGCGTCACAAAACATCTATGTGAAGGAAGACTGAAGCACTGCTCTGTGAGGTCAAAGGTCTGGAAAGTGCACTATAGTAGAACACACACACACACACACACTCGGCCAACATCAAACAGTTCAGTGATGAGGATGTTCTGTTCATGTTCATGGGGGGGTGGGGGTGGGGGGGTGGAGTGGAAAAACTGAAGCAGGGCTCAGGTCCTGAGGTGGCTTCAGCAGAAGGTTAGAATGACTCTGTGGAACTAAAGCAGCTCCACACACATGATAATCTGACTGTTTTGGCTCCGATTTTCCCCTTCCAGACCAAGGACGACAAACCCCAGATTATTTGATGTTTTATAAGATTATCCTGTGGTCTGAGGTGTGTTCAGAGGGAATCAAGGTCAAGGTCAAGGTTCCTTTATTTGTACCCGTAGGTAGATTTGTTTTGCAGTCTAGGTGACTGCCTTGGCATTACAACAACACATACATTAAACATGTGAGACAGGCACTGGATCAGGCTTACAGACAGGACAATAATGCTCAGTGTTCCACCGTTCATCGGCATTTGGAATTTTTCCTGATAATCGGCTCCAAAAACGGGTCACAGTCAGCAATCATAATCTGTGTGTCATTCGTTCTTTTCACATTCAATTGAGAATCCAAAATCGGAAAACGAAAAAATGACTCATGTTACGTCACAGAAACACTGGATAGTAACTTGACAGTCAACAAAGAAGCGGTCAACCCCAGTCATGTACAATAGTAATAAATTAAACCAAATCTGAATCCAAATCTACAGAGAACATCAAAGGTAGAACAGCTTCTCTGTCCTTATGTGTCGTTTTTCCTCCTCTGTTTCCATCAAATAATCAAAGAACAAACACCTTTAGCCATAGAAATGATAACACTGGTCAACAACAAATGTATTGTTGAAGTTTTTTGAGCTGATTTCGGATCATTTTGGTGCTGAATCCAAAAATCACATTCATTTTGCTCAATCAGGTCAACTTTCTGAACTCTGCTACATATTGGCTTTTGAACATTTTTGCTTACATTTATAGCATTTTCACATCATATGATACAAAATTCTTTCATATTTCTTGCAATAAACGAGTTCTGAAGATTTGACTTTTGCCAATTTATGATTAATGTTTTTTATTTAATATTACAGGTGAATGAAATGGCTTCGACTAGAAGATCTTGCAAAAATAAGCCTGACGTATTCTGCTACATCTGCGCTGAATACACCATTGTACCTAACAGGAATCAAGTCACAAGTTTCATGAAGTGTGCTTACCAATCTGATTTTGGTATTAATTATTATATTTTGTGAGAAGATCAAATTTTTCAAAATCAAATTAGCAAAAAACACCTGACCTGATTGAGAAAAACAGATGTCATTTTTGGATTTAGCGGTGCAAAATGGTCCGAATTCAGCTGAAAAAACCTAGACAACTTGCAAAAAACATTTTTTTGGAACCCAGTGTAATCCGTCTATCATTTGTTCTTTTCACATTCAATTGAGAATCCAAAATCGGAAAACGAAAAAATGACTCGTGTTACATCACAGAAACACTGGATAGTAACTTGACAGTCAACAAACAAGCGGTCAACCCCAGTCATGTACAATAGTAATAAATTAAACCAAATCTGAATCCAAATACACAGAGAACATCAAAGGTAGAACAGCTTCTCTGTCCTTATGCGTCGTTTTTCCTCCTCTGTTTCCATCAAATAATCAAAGAACAAACACCTTTAGCCATAGAAATGACTATAAATGAACATAACGTATGGTCCTCCATGCTGGTTTGTTTACATCTAACTCCCATAATTCCTTGCGCTCAGGCAGTTTGCTGTGACTTGCCTGGAACGTTACAAAGTCATGAGTTGTGGTTTGAAGTCGTGACTTACGAGCTCAAAAACCGTCCCTGAACGCAGCATCAGACTACTGTTGTTACTCCATAACTGTGTAGTGGTCCTTGGTTAGACGTGGCTCAGTGTCCACCCTAAACACAACCTGAATCCCAGTCCATTATGGCCGTGGTTTGACTGTTTCCACCACAGCTCATTGGACTTGGAATAAAACATGACGTGCAGAAAAATCTACATTTCATGAAAGTAAAACCCATGAGCCCAGTCCACCTGCTGTCGCTGTACCTGTGCAGATGGTACGGGGGTCTGATCTGAGCCGGACCTGGGTTCAGCGGAGGATTAGCAGGTCCAGGCTGGGACTGGGATCAGGTAACCACAGCCACGGTGTTGGGCCCATGAGCAAGGCATTTTAGCCAAGTGTGTCTGTTTGATCCAGCTACAGGATAAATGAGAACCAGCTTCTTCTGCTTCTTCCATCCTCTGACTCTAACCAATGACAGAAAGAGTAGATGTTAACATAAAGAGATGTTCATGGTAGAGAGAGGAGAGGCACCACTGAACAGTTCCATGTGTCAAGAGTTAAAGCTGATGGAGATACAAGTAAAGACCAGATAAGATAAGATAAGATAAGACGAGATAAGATAAGACAAGAAAAGACAAGATAAGATGAGATAAATACAATGACATGAGATAAGATAAACTGAGGTAAGATGAGATAAACTGAGATAAGATAAGATTAAATGAGATGAGATAAGATAAGGTCAGATAAGATAAATACAATGACATGAGATGAGATAAACTGAGATAAGATGAGATGAGATAAGATAAACTGAGATAAGATAAGATAAATTGAGATAAAATGAGATGAGATAAAATAACATTTATGATGGTGTAGGATGGTCTTCTTTGTCAGCTCACAGACTGAATCATTGGCGTATTTTCATTTATAAGTCTATCCCAGGTCTGCTCCATCCTACCTTCAGACCTACATCAGCTGTAGAACCACAGACTCTTCTAATCTGCGTTCTCAGGATCTTTTCTTGTTGTCTGTTCCTAAGGGTAGAACTGAACAGGGGAAAAAGGCCTTCAGGTTTACGGCCCCATTCACCTGGAATGAACGACAAAAAGACCTGAAACTGAAGGATCTGGTTTGGTTGGACACTTTTAAGAGGACGTTGTATGACTTAGAGAGGGAGACATGTGTCTGCAGATGTTCTACCTGACACACTTTTGTCTACATTTCATGAGCACTTTTTGCAGAGTTGACTTTGGAAGGTTTGACTGTCTATGTGCTTTTTGTGTATTCGTTTTATGTGTGGAAGTCTGTAACTGTTTAATGTACTGCTGCCCGTCTGGGCCAGGACACTGTTGAAAAAGAGATTCTTAATCTCAATGAGGTTTTCCTGGTTAAATAAAGGTAAAATAAAATAAATAATTAAAAAAAAAAAAAAAGAGAGATGAGATAAGAAAAACTAGGATAAGATAAGATAAATTGAGATGAGATGAGCTAAATTAGGATAAAATAAGATGAGATTTTATTGATCCCTCTATGAGGAAATTTGACAGTTGGCAGCAGAAAGTTACAAAAATAAAGTGCAGAAGACAGGCTTAAAATATACAGCATGAAATATAAAGATAAAAAAGAAATGTAGATTTAAATGATATATACATATTTACTCTATAGATGTACAGTTCATAACATCTAAGTCATGGACATTTTTAGTTTAGGTTCTGGTCCATATGACCGTCACATAGACGGGTCTGAGGACCCTGGGCCACAGCAGACAAAAACTGTAGTTCAGTTGTAGTTCAGTTGTAGTTCAGTTTTAGTTCAGTTGTAGTTCAGTTGTAGTTCAGTTGTAGTTCAGTTGTAGTTTAGTTGTAGTTCAGGTGTAGTTCAGTTGTAGTTCAGTTGTAGTTCAGTTGTAGTTTAGGTGTAGTTCAGTTGTAGTTCAGTTGTAGTTCAGTTGTAGTTTAGTTGTAGTTCAGTTGTAGTTCAGTTGTAGTTTAGTTGTAGTTTAGTTGTAGTTCAGGTGTAGTTCAGTTGTAGTTCAGTTGTAGTTCAGTTGTAGTTCAGTTCAGTTGTAGTTCAGTTGTAGTTCAGTTGTAGTTCAGTTGTAGTTTAGTTTAGTTGTAGTTCAGTTGTAGTTTAGTTGTAGTTCAGTTGTAGTTTAGCTGTAGTTTAGTTGTAGTTCAGTTGTAGTTTAGTTGTAGTTCAGTTGTAGTTCAGTTGTAGTTCAGTTGTAGTTCAGTTGTAGTTCAGTTGTAGTTCAGTTGTAGTTCAGTTGTAGTTCAGTTGTAGTTCAGTTGTAGTTTAGTTGTAGTTCAGTTGTAGTTCAGTTGTAGTTCAGTTGTAGTTTAGTTGTAGTTTAGTTGTAGTTCAGTTGTAGTTCAGTTGTAGTTCAGTTGTAGTTCAGTGGTCTCTTTTCTCTTCTTCTCTGTGCTCCTATTCAAATCAATCCCAGACAGGACTCTGCTGCTTTAGTCTCCATGTTTCCAGGTAGAGTGGGGACCAGAAGACGACTGGAAACCACAAGTGAACACAAGTGACGGAGCAAAAAGTGTCGTATGGAGACAGCACAGAAAACTGAGAGAGACAAAGAAATCCATTGAACATCAATCTGACATTGACAAAGACCAAAACCAAGGGAATCTGATCCAGAATTTGTATCTGTTTTAGTTAGTTTAGTAAACACACAATACAGTTTCAGTTAGGTATGTTTTTTTCTTTAAATTCTAGTTTTAATTTATTTCAGTGAATGAAAATGTTTTGACAGTTCCAGTTTTGGTCATTTCATTAGTTCTTGTTAACGATAAGAACCTTGGTCCTGTCGCGGCCTCAGTGTCTGGAACATCTGAGTTCATATCAGTCATAGATCTGTGGGATCTGAGGGAATCCTTTTGTTTTGTCTTAGGGCGACTCTAACGCTGGAAACGTACGCAGCCAATCAGCCGAACCGAAGACTGTGTGTGTGTGTGTGTGTGTGTGTGTGTGTGTGTGTGTGTGTGTGTGTGTGTGTGTGCAGAGTGAACTTAATAAGCTGTCAGTGAACTAAGCTCCTCAGAGAATTTTTTTACCCATAAAGCATCTCTACACCACTTAGCTCAGCTCAACTCTCCCTCCGTCAGGGGAGGGGTCAAAGGCGGGGGGGGGCAGAGTGAGAGGTCTGACGTGAGACATCATTCCACAGCTGCTTCACAGATGGTTGGAGCTGACACACACACGTCTGACCTTTTCTCATCTATATATCTAAGTAAGCAGGCCGCGGCTACGGCAGCAGCGCACTGCAGACACTGTACGGAAGGAACTCTGCCTCCTCACATTCTGAATTACAAAACCATGGGATTTCTAGCACGGATTTTTTTTGCACTGAAATTAAGTATCTGAATTTTTTGCATCTGAATTTTTAAATTCTAAATTTATGAACATATTGAATTCAGAGACAAACAATTCAGATACTTAATTTCAACGCAAAAAAAAAATCAGATACTTAATTTCAGTGCAAAACAAACAAAAACAAAAAAATTTAGATACTTAATTTCAGTGCAAAAAAAAAAAAATCAGATACTTAATTTCAGTGCAAAAAAAAAAAAAAAAAGAAAGAAATTCAGATACTTAATTTCAGTGCAAAAACAAAAAATCAGATAGTTAATTTCAGTGCAAAAAATAAATAAATAAATAAATGAATAAATTCAGATACTTAATTTCAGTGCCAAAAAAATTCAGAAACTTAATTTCAGTGCAAAAAAAAAAAAAATTCAGATACTTAATTTCAGTGCAAAAAAAAAAAAAAAAAAAATTCAGATGCTTAATTTCAGTGCAAAAACAAAATTCAGATACTTAATTTCAGTGCGAAAAATAAATCAGATAGCTAATTTCAGTGCAAAATAAATAAATAAATAAATTCAGATACTTAATTTCAGTACAAAAAAAAATTCAGATACCTAATTTCAGTGCAAAAAAAAAATCAGATACTTAATTTCAGTGCAAAAAAATTCAGTGCTACAAATTCCTCGTCTTTTATGATTCTAAATCTGATGACACAGGTTTCCTTCCATCCTGTTAGGTTTGGTTGGAAACATGTTGCCGAGGCTCTGATTGGTTCCACAGACTTGAAGTCCAGTCTGTTCTCTGTTGAATGTGAATGAGACGCAGCACAAATATGTAAGGGTGATGTGTTGATGAGTGTGGAACCATGTCTGACATTCCCCTCTGAGCTTCTGTGGATACACCTAATAGTTTTTAACATGATCATCTGCATTAAAATGTTTGGGTTTTTTTGCATGTGTTCATAAAGTAACAACCACAGACTGTGCAGAACCTATACAGACCCACTGCTACTTTTGTGGCAGTTCCCACAGGATTTTTTTCCTCTGTTTTTAACTTTTCCTCAATTTATTCTAATATTATGCTCAGTATTTTGTATTCTTAAGTGAAAATCTGGTATTTTCCTGTATCTAATGTACAGAGCATGACTGATGTCCATAAAAGCTCAAGTTAAAGATTAAGGTTATTATTTCAAAAAACAGAGAAACTGGAGGAAAAAGTGACTTTTTCAGTCAAATCTGTGACTAACTGAACATAACCCCAGTGTGTCCGTCCACTGTCACTGATCCAACTGCATGGGTTTGACTGGAGAATCAGTGTTGTAGAAGATGACAGTGTTTCCATGGTAACTATGGACACACTTATTATTTTGTTCATTTTATTCATTTTATTTGTTTTTATTAATTTGTTGCCTATTTTATTTTGTTCTTCAATTCTGCTGAGTTTTATGGTTTATTTTATTCATGTTTCTCATTATTTTGTTGATTATTTATTCATTTTTGTTCATTTTATTGGCTGTTTTTGTTGCCTATTTTATCATTTTTTAAATTTCATTTAAGTAACTTACTTTTTCACATTATTGATTATATTGTAAATTTTCCTCTTTTTTTTTCCATTTTATTCAATATATAAATAAACCAGGCATCTCCATCCACTGTCATTGATCCAACTCCATGGGTTTGACTGGTGAATCAGTGTTGTAGAAGATGACAGTGTTTCCACGGTAACTATGGACACACTTATTATTTTGTTCATTTTTATTCATTTCATTTGTTTTTGTTAATTTGTTGCCCATTTTATGTTTTTCTTCAGTTTTACTCAGTTTGGTGGCTTATTTTATTCATGTTACTTATTATTTTGTTGATTTCTTATTCATTTTTGTTCATCTCATTGGCTGTTTTTGTTATTTATTTTGTTATTTTTTAATTTCATTTTAATAATTTTTGTACTTATTTTTTCACATTATTTATTATATTGTAAATTGTTCTTTTTTTTTTTTTTTTTTTTTCCATTTTATTCAATATATAAATAAACCAGGCATCTCCATCCACTGTCATTGATCCAACTCCATGGGTTTGACTGGTGAATCAGTGTTGTAGAAGATGACAGTGTTTCCACGGTAACTATGGACACACTTATTATTTTGTTCATTTTTATTCATTTCATTTGTTTTTGTTAATTTGTTGCCTATTTTATGTTTTTCTTCAGTTTTACTCAGTTTGGTGGCTTATTTTATTCATGTTACTTATTATTTTGTTGATTTCTTATTCATTTTTGTTCATCTCATTGGCTGTTTTTGTTATTTATTTTGTTATTTTTTAATTTCATTTTAATAATTTTTGTACTTATTTTTTCACATTATTTATTATATTGTAAATTGTTCTTTTTTTTTTTTTTTTTTCCATTTTATTCAATATATAAATAAACCAGGCATCTCCATCCACTGTCATTGATCCAACTCCATGGGTTTGACTGGTGAATCAGTGTTGTAGAAGATGACGGTGTTTCCATGGTAACTACGGAGCCTCTGAACGTCCAAATATGGTCATATCTGATGACCATGAAAAGATGAAGAACTGTATTTGACACCAGTTATTGACATGTATTGTTAGGATCAGTGGATCAACAGTTGTTTAAGTTTTTCTATCAGTCAATGATGTCGGTCACCAGTGGATGTTGGACTGTCTCCCTGTAGGCTTTTTGGGGCCGGAATTGACCATATTTGGACAAAAGGGGTGGAGCTACAGGGGCCTGAGGGGTTCTGGGTGAGCTGATGCTGAATGCTAGAGCACTAACTGGGTCAAATGGTAAACTTCCTAAAGCGTTTATGCAGTCTTGTTAGTGAAGCGTATGAACTACAGTGGAGCGTCTGTCACTAGAATATATGTTTGATTAAAGGAAGTCTAACTTTAAAAGCCCTCTGTTTGACCTGACATCCTCTAAATGGAGGGAAAACTGAAAGATAGATCCCAGATCACTTATTAGAAATTCCAAATCCAACAAATGAGACTAGAGGGAGTCCTGGAAAATCTGTGTGTTATTAGTTCTTTTCATATTCAATTGAGAATCCACACGAAAAATTTAAAAAAATGACTCATTCTTTCATTATTCATGTCCAAATCAAACATCAAAAAACGAGTTGTTTTTCATTCTTTCGATTGTACGCACAAATTAAAAATTGGAAATAATCAAATGGACTAAATGTGGGGTTTGATGTTGACATTTCTGAGATCTGATTTGGGAGTTCCTGCCTTCTTCATGTGTTGGTTTTAGTGTCTTCTCCTTGGATCGTCTCCCATGGACCCACTGTATCAGACGAAACACCTGGAGGATCCACACCAGTTTTTCAGCTGCCATGTCGTCCTCCTTCACAGTAACGCGTTTACTGTCTCTGAATAACACCAACTTCTGCATTACGACCAAAAACACCTGTTTTTTTCATTTTCTGAGACCGGATGTTGTCATTTTGAAGGAAAGCGCGTTAAAGCCACCGTACAGAATCTGACATCGTAGACATGCTCCCTCTACGAACGTCCACAAACTCCAGATTTCGCACAAACTGGAAGATTCGCACAAACCCAGCGTTCGTCAGAATCTTTGTGACCTCGGTGGCATTAGCGCTGTTTCCTTGAAAATGACAACACCCAGTCTCAGAAAATGAAAAAAACAGGCATTTTTGGTCAGTTTTTCCATTTCTAACTTTCTTTTTTATGTTATCAGAAAGAGAAAACAAAAATCAGTCTGTTTTTCAAATTTGGTTTATCTGTTTTTACACTGAAGAAGAAAAACATCTTGAAATTCAACTTTAATTCCTCCATTTTAAAACAAAAATCAATTAACCACTAGTTTTTCTTTTGTTTCTGAAATGAAAATCCAATTCCCAACAGATCCACTGACCCTCAACACACCAACAAGTCAGAACTTCTGGGTCAAACCAAATCACAAATGAAAAATGTCAACATGAAACCCCACATTTGGTCCATTTGATTATTTCCAATTTTTAATTTGTGCGTACAATGGAAAGAATGAAAAACAACTGGTTTTTTTTATTTTTGATTTGTACATTTGTACATTTTTAATGCTGCTAATCAGATGTTTCCCCACATTTTCACATACTCTAATACTAGTTATTATTCACTTCATGGAGATAATATGCCAAAAAAAAAAAAAAAGTTTTGTTTGTTGATTTACACTCAAACACGTCAGTGCAGATCAGGTTTATCAAGAACAGCGTAGTTTCAGTAACAGTATGAACTGCAGTGTATGGGATGATGCATACGTGTCCACTGTGTTGGCTTTTCGAGCGCTGAAATATTTTGTTTGATCATGTTTTATGGTTCTTTGTTATCTGATTTTATGTGCTCCAAATAAGAACTACACGAACTAACCAGCTAACTAACACTGATATGGAATTAAAACAATAAAACCCATGAGTATACAAGAGAACAGCTGGAGAAGAACTGCCCACTGGAGTGACCACTGGAGTGACCACTGGAGTGACCACTGGAGTGACCACTGTGCATGAAAGGGTTAATGCACAGGTGATGTGTCCCAGACTTTACCAAAGCACTGTTGATACAGCTTTGGTTTAGCGCCACCAGAGGGGACTGTCATTGATTTGGAATTAAATACAAATGTGGGTTTTTTCCTCATATTCCAGTCGGATAAGTTCATCCAAACTGTTATCCAGCGCTGGCACAGCAGTAAAACAAAATGTCAACATAGATCAGCACATCAAATCAGACTGCATCCTCTCTTCTGGAGCTTCAAGCTGCAACACTTTGTAGTTTTTTGCATCATTGGACACATGGTATAACACATAATTCCCTTTCAGCATGTTATAATTCAGATGGTGTGACAGGAAACACAATGTACCTGTTTTCAGGCTGTGGAACTCACAGTCTATGCTACAGTGTCTGATGGAAACACAGGTGTTATCGGACAGACCGTCTACTGAACAGTTTTTATCCCAGGGCCAAAACTGAGGGGAATAGAAGAGTGGAAATGCTGAATGAGGTCTGGGCTAAATGAGGGTGTTTTATGGCCTTTTATACTTCCACTGACACTTTTCTATGCTGCTTTTTTTTTTTTTTACATATTTATGTCATCAGGGTTTTTCTTCTGTATTTATACTCTTTTATCTACATTACACTGTGTTACAAAAAAATATTTTTTGCAAGTTGTCTCGGTTTTTTCAGCTGAATTAGGACCATTTTGCACCGCTAAATCCAAAAATGACATCTGTTTTTCTCAATCAGGTCAGGTTTTTTGGCTAATTTGATTTTGAAAAATTTGATCTTCTCACAAAATATAATAATTAATACTAAAATAAGATTGGTAAGCACACTTTATGAAACTTGTGACTTGATTCCTGTTAGGTACAATGGTGTATTCAGCGCAGATGTAGCAGAATACGTCAGGCTTATTTTTGCAAGATCTTCTAGTCGAAGCCATTTCATTCACCTGTAATATTAAAAAAAACATTAATCATAAATTGGCAAAAGTCAAATCTTCAGAATTTGTTTATTGCAAGAAATATGAAAGAATTTTGTATCATATGATGTGAAAATGCCCATAAATGTAAGCAAACATGTTCAAAAGCCAATATGTAGCATAGTTCAGAACGTTGACCTGATTGAGAAAAATGAATGTGATTTTTGGATTCAGCACCAAAATGATCCTAAATCAGCTCAAAAAACTGAAACAATACATTTGTTGTTGACCAGTGTTATTTATACTTTTATGGCACCTGAAGACAATTCCACTTTACACTGGAAATGGACTGAATAAAAGGCAAAGGTAACAACTGAAACCAAATTCACCTGAACTGAACATGTCCCAGTACTTTTGTCTGTGTGTGTGACTTAGGCACTTCTGCTGTGAAGGTGATGCTGTATTTGAATGTTCATCTCGTCCAGGGGTCTGCAGATCATGGCTCCGGGGCCAAATGTGGCTCTTTAGCGTCTCTCTGTCTCCCCTGGTCAAAAAACATACAGAACATTTTGAAATGAACTGAATGAGTGTGTACTTTTGAATATTGTTATGGGCCCAAAACTATTCTAACCTTGTTTATCTGCACAATGTGTTGGCTAGACACAGAATAAAAAACAAAACAACAAAAAAACAATTACACTATGCCTATAAATAATGACAACTTCAAAGTTTGGTCTTTGTTTTAGTTCAAAAAATAACATTAAATTAGGAAAATGTTAATTTAACAAACTCTCCTGTACCAATAAAATGTGACTAACCTGAACAAATGTGTCCAACCTGAAATGTCTGTATTAAATTCAGTCCAGTCTGAACTCTTTTCTTCCTGTTCCTCAGTGTTTAGTGTCTTTGGAGATCTGATCCAGAATGCACATGTAGCTGAGGCATAATATTGTTCAAATTGCACTTATGTAATTTCAGTTTTTTCAGGTTCTTCACATCTTTATGGTTTGGATGGTTTATAAAACTAAGTATTTTCATGATTTAATGTTTTTTTGCACTCAAACACAGACATAAATTGTCATTTGTCATTATTTCTCGGTTCTTCTGTTCTTATTTGACTGGTTCAGTCCACTGCAGATCAGATCAGACTGAATATGGAACCTGAAAGAACAGGAGTTTGAGAACCCTGCTTTAAATATTTTTTTTTTCATGGCTCCAGTCAGATTTCCTTCTTTGTTTTTTGAGACAAAAATGGCTCTTTAGGTTGTAAATCTTGCCAACCACTGAACTAGTTAAAGCAAGTGGAGGAAATGACATGCATGGTTCAGGATAATAATGATCCCCTGTAGTTAAATAATGAGGAGTTAATTAACCCTTTCATGCATAGTGGTCACTCCAGTGGTCACTCCAGTGGTCAGTTGTTCTCCAGCTGTTCTCTTGTATATTCATGGGTTTGGTTGTTTTAGTTCCAGATCAGCCAACACAGTGGACACTAATGAATACAGTGCTATTCATACCATTACTGTAACTTTGCTGTTCTTAATAAACCTGATCTGCACGAACATGTTTGAGTGTCAATCAAATGCTAATTGATATTAGACTGTAATTAACAGGGGTTTTTTTTTGTTTTTGGTTTTTTTTTTGATATTATCTCCATGAAGTGAAGAATAACTAGTATTAGAGTATGTTGAAATGTGAAAAAACATCAGATTAGCAGCATTAAAAACGTTTTTATTGCATAGTTTTCCATGTCACTAGTCGCTTTTCCATCGGACATCTGCCCAAAACTTTACCCATATTTACTAAATGTCAAAAAAACACAAGTGCGTAATGTCGGTTTTTCCATTAAATCTCAAATGTGATGATTTATTTATTATCATGAGATGACATGAGAAGTCATTCCATAAACATGCTGATGAACATAAATATGGTGTTGATTTACAGATATATTCATTATTATTATATATTACCCCTCTATCTCGTACAAAACTAAGAAACGATTGGGTTTCCTGGTGTGTCCACACATACTGCCACATGTTTCTTCTTCTTCTTCTCTTGTTGTAACATCTGTCAACATCTGTGTTTTTTAATTCACCTGACTGTAGTTGCAAAAAAAAGGTCTTTCCATTGCAGTTTTGTGTGATATACCATTTGCACTATGCCTGAAAATCCACCTCTTGCCAGCGCAAAAACTTTTAATTGAAAAAAGTTATATGAGGGTCAATGGAAAAACGACTACTTTCTGATATTAGGTTTTAAATACATGTTTCTTTGCTTCAAATTAAATGCATGGTGTCCGGCTGAGTGGACATTTTTATAACTTCTTAAAAAAAACCCTCATGTCTAAAGAGGAATAAAAACACTCAGGAAAAATATCTTGGCAAAGGTTCTCATAATTCCCGCATGAAAGGGTTAATGAAGCATCACCATCAGGGAAATATGAATGAAACCTGGTGTTGTTTTGTAGACAATGAGAGAGTCACATGTGAAAACATATAAGTGTTGTAACGTTCTGACATTGTGTGACCTGGTGTGTTGAGCTGCAGCTGTGGAAGGCTTGTAAACGGAGCAGGATTAGCAGGTTTGTGATGGCGTTGCTTCTGTCCTGTAGTCACATCAGCTCTGGAAGTGCACTCATGTCACGGCTTTGACTCTTTTGTGTCGGAAAAAGAAAAGTCTGGAGTGAATCTGCCACAAAAGCCTCTCTCCAGTGGAAAGCGGGGGCTTATTCAGCTAATCCCACTTAGTGTTCACTGTGGCCTGCAGCTGCTGTGAGTGGAAGTGTGCTTATTCTCACTCTGTTTCAACACCGGCGGCACAAAAACATGTCATTGTGTCTTTCTATGAACTGCGGGTACTTACAATTTCAATGTGATTTGTCATTTAATGATGTAAAAGACAGGAGGTACAGCGGATGATGGATGCACAGAATCTTTGGCACCAGAAAACGGATCTTATACACCGATTCTGGTAGATTTATATATTTAGGCAAGAAAAATAAGGATCTTAATATATAAATAAGATGACTACTGTTTTTATTACATATTTGCATTGGCTTTTTCTGGATTAACCCAAGTTCTAGCACTTAAATCTAATTCTAAACTAAACAGTCAGAGAGTGTGCACCCTCACCCTTTTAGATTATGAATAATTCCACTAATATGTTTCAGCTGCAACAGGTTCTTTAACCCTTTAACTGATGCAGTAGCTTCTCATGTCTTAAACAACCATCAGTTTGTAGCAAGAATAAAAATCAGACTGTGTTTGAACCCATAAAGACCCAGACCTACTTTTATGTCAGCTCCCAAATGAAGTTTTCTCTCTATTTAACCTTTCTTAAGTCATTTATCTCCTTTTATTGTAATATTATCCACTACATTTTGTGTGTATGTGTGTGTGTGTGTGTGTGTGTGTGTGTGTGTGTGTGTGTGTGTGTGTGTGTGTGTGTGTGTGTGTGTAAATCATGCAGACATTCATTAAATCTCAGAGTAAATTTGAAGGTTATTAAATCAAAACAGATAAAACTGAAGAAAAAGTGACATTATTAACAGGATATATGATTACCTGAACATAAAAACAAGAAACTGAGAAACTGCATTTTATTGAAATTATTGACATGTATTGATAAGATAAAGGTTTCAACAGTTCTTAAACAGTTTAGATCAGTAGATGCTATCAGTGACTGTTTAGATCTTTGAGGTTTAATCAGTATTTGTGGAACTTTACCTCAAACTAAATATAAAATAAAACTAGTTGGGTGGGTTTTCCTATATTTAATTCTCTGATCATGTAGATGTTCATAAAAGCTCAGATTAAAGTTGAGGGTTATTATATCAGAAACAGAAAAAACTGAAGAAAAAGTGACTTTTTCAGTCAAACCTCTGAACATGAACCCAGTGTGTCCATCCACTGTCACTGATCCAACTGCATGGGTTTGACTGGTGGAAACACCGTCATCTTCTACAACATTGATTCACCAGTCAAACCCATGGAGTTGGATCAGTGACAGAAGTTGTAGATGCTTGTTTTTACGTTCAGTCGTTGATGTCCTTGCTGAAAAAAGTCACTTTTTCTTCATTTTCTTTTGTTGTAAAACAAGAACCTTTGAATTGGCTTCGATCAGTGAATTAAATATAGGGAAAAATACCTGATTTACACTGAAAAATGTAAAATACAGAGGGTAATATTGAAATCAATGGTGATAAACCACTTAAGAAAGATTATATAGAAAGGAAAAATTATTTTGTGAACTGAGGGTTTGACTGGTGAATCAATGTTGGAGAAGATGACGGTGTTTCCATGGTAACTACGGAGCCTCTGAACGTCCAAATGGGTCATATCTGATGACCATGAAAAGATGAAGAACTGTATTTGACACCAATTACTGACATGTATTGATAGGATTAGTGGATCAACAGGTATTACACAGTTTAGATCAGTCGATGGTTTTGGTTGTCTGGGCCTTTATGGGTTAAATGAGGGAAAATGCCTGATTTTCACTGGAAAAAATGTCAAAATCCAGTTTCTCAGCTTTTGTTTTTTGTTCAGGTAATCACATATCTTCTAATAATGTCACTTTTTCTTCAGTTTGATCTGTTTTGATTTAATGACCTTTGAAAATGCTCTGAGATTTTATAAATATCTGCATGACACCCCCCTCACACACACACAAAATATAGAGGATAATATTGTCACAAATGATGATAAATCCCTTAATAAAGGTTAAATAGAGAGAAAAAATTCATTTGGGAGCTGACATAAAGGTACCACTGGGTCTTTATGGGTTAAATACATTTAAATCAGTTGTTTGCATTAGACTTTTGCATCTGAATTTGGGAAGTTTCCTTCTTTGAGGATCTGTGGGCTGCTTTTGTTAATGGGCTGGCCTACATCCTGCTGTCATCGATTGCCATTAAGCTTTTGGAAATGAGTATATTAAAATGAGAATCTTTTTATCTACAAAGCACAACTGTGGAAGTGGTTTAAATCACAGAGCAGCATCAGTCAGAGCCGTTCATGTGCCGTCTCTTTCCTCTGGTGTATTTCTGCGTCTCGGCCTCGTCTCTGATAAAAGAGCCTTTTCTTTTTTCATCCACATCATGCTCAGCGCTCACCTCGTCCAATTTCCTCCTTCCTTCCTGTCTGTGCTGAAAACATAAGCTGGCAGCTCGGCGCTGTCCTGGAGCCGCACTAACAGCAGTAAATCTAGCAGGACACGGACCCAGAGACAGAATGTGATGGAACATCCACTGGGTCTCTTCTGAACTCATAAATCACGGCGCAGAGCGCCTCTGCTCGGCCTGCGTGGCTCCGGCAGCTGCTGCTGAGTGTTGCACAACATCTGACAAAAGCTGAGGCCTGGGCGGCAGAGTGTGCAGATGGACGGACGGACGGACGGCCTCAGACCAATGTGGGGAACAGCTGTGGAGCAGGAGCACCCACACCCACAGAGGGGTTCAGCTGAGCTCCGCACAAGCAAAGGGAGAGCTTTTCAGCGAGGCGTTCCCCTGCCATATGTATCACCAATCACATGAATGAATCAGTCAGTAGATCCATGCATCATCTGTGTGTGTACCTAACCTTATGCATCATACATGTCAGGGGGTCCCAAGTTCTTCTGCCTCATGACCCCAGTTTAACATCACAAATATCTTATTGTTGTCATGTCCTTATTTATTAACTGTTTGTTTTGTAATTGTTCCCTCTGCCAGGAGGTGTTGTGATCACTGTGCTTTGTTTGTTTGTTTGTTTGTTCTCATCTTTAGTGTAAAACTCTTCCACCCATCTTTCCCAGATCTTCCCCACAGATAGGTCCAGGCCCTGGGACCAACCCAGTCCATTTTGGTCCCAGTAGGACAAAGTTCAAGGTCACAGCAAGGTCACAACATCTACAGTTTTCCATCTGTCATCATTGAGACATTTTCCAAAATTCATCCTAAATTCCAAACGACTCCGATTCTCCTCCAGTTGGATCCACCTGTAGCTTAGAACAATCTCTTGTATGTGGAACTAAATTGTCCACATCCACTGTGGAATGTGGACTCTGTGGACATTTACACTGAACACTGAAAATCCCATTTCCCACACATTTAAAATTAGAACTCAACTAATATTGATGTGAATTGAATCTGATTGGACAGACACATGACTGGGACCACATTCAACTGTGGACCAAATATGGTTCTGCTCCATTTCTCTTCCGTTCCGCTCTGTTGACTTTTGTTATTTTTTATGCACCATTTTCAAAAAATCATAAAAAATGCAATTCATGAAATATCATGATGAAATGTGTTTTGCACATCCACAGACACATGTTCTATGACAGAAGCTCCGGTTTTCACTGTTCAACAGAAATTACAGAAGCAGTTCCACAGGGAATGTTTTAAACAGAACTAGTCGATCCACACATGCACACGTTCAGGGTGTTGGGTGAAGGTTTGTGTTGTCTGAACACTTGTTTCAGCTTGTTTTTACTTCTAGCCCCCCCACCCCTACCCCACCCCTCAAGGAGCCACTGCTCTTTGATCAGGCTGCATTTGTAAATAAGAATCTGTTTTTAATTGCTTGCCTGGATAAATAAAGGTTCAATTAACACCCCAGACTTTCAAAACAGAGCCTTTTTTTTTTTCTTTGCTGAAATTAATTTGGTTTTGATCGTGTAATAGTTTGCTGTACTATGTTGGAAATAAACGTTAATGTTAGAGGACATTTAGTCTGTATAATGTCTATTATTGTGGACATTTAGTCTGTATAATGTCTATTATTGTGGACATTTAGTCTATATAATGTGTATTATTGTGGACATTTAGTCTGTATAATGTGTATTATTGTGGACATTTAGTCTGTATAATGTCTATTATTGTGGACATTTAGTCTATATAATGTGTATTATTGTGGACATTTAGTCTGTATAATGTGTATTATTGTGGACATTTAGTCTGTATAATGTGTATTATTGTGGACATTTAGTCTGTATAATGTGTATTATTGTGGACATTTAGTCTGTATAATGTGTATTATTGTGGACATTTAGTCTGTATAATGTCTATTATTGTGGACATTTAGTCTATATAATGTGTATTATTGTGGACATTTAGTCTGTATAATGTGTATTATTGTGGACATTTAGTCTATATAATGTGTATTATTGTGGACATTTAGTCTATATAATGTGTATTATTGTGGACATTTAGTCTGTATAATGTCTATTATTGTGGACATTTAGTCTGTATAATGTGTATTATTGTGGACATTTAGTCTGTATAATGTCTATTATTGTGGACATTTAGTCTATATAATGTGTATTATTGTGGACATTTAGTCTGTATAATGTGTATTATTGTGGACATTTAGTCTGTATAATGTGTATTATTGTGGACATTTAGTCTATATAATGTCTATTATTGTGGACATTTAGTCTATATAATGTGTATTATTGTGGACATTTAGTCTATATAATGTGTATTATTGTGGACATTTAGTCTATATAATGTCTATTATTGTGGGCAGAGGCAGTAAATCCAGGTGTAGATTACTGCACAAAGGCTCAGGATCTGTCCAGTCAGTCCAGCTGGGATTTACAAGGAGGACAATTAATACTGAACAAACAAGAACTGAAACTATGAATTATGAAAGAGCTGCAGCATCTGAATAGAATAGAATAGAATAGAATAGAATAGAATAGAATAGAATAGAATAGAATAGAATAGAATGCCTTTATTGTCATTATACATATGTACAAACGAAAATACTAAATGTAGGTTTAAAAGGTCAGAGCAGAAAATCAGACGCCACAAAACCATGATGAAAGCGCACAAACACTGCAAGTTTCTCAAAGTTTAATGTAAAAAAACTGACATGTGTACATAAAACCAGTATATTTACTGGGATTCAAACTACAAATACTGTTATACAGGGTCAGACTGGAAGAGTTTATATGGGAAGAAAATATGGGTCATACATCCCATCATGAGAAAACAAGCAAACGGAGAATTTATCAACATACTTCTATAGAATAGAATAGAATAGAATAGAATAGAATAGAATAGAATAGAATGCCTTTATTGTCATTACACATATGTACAACAAAATTAAAAGGGACAACTCTCTTGTGGCGCATAGTGCAAAACAGTTTAAAAGAAAAGAAAAAAGTGTCTATATATGCAGAACAAGACAAGAAAAGCACTGGGAGAGCGCAGACCTCCGCCAAGACAGATCTGCCCCCCCCCCATCACCACCAAAATGTAATCATTTCTTCCTTGTGCCAGTATCAACATTACCTGAAAATTTCATGAAAATCCATCCATAACTTTTTGAGTTATCTTGCAAACAAACAAACAAACAAACAAACACACACACACACACACACATGCACACACACACACACACACACAAACACACATGCACACAAAGCAAAGCGATCACAATACCTCATGGCGGAGGTAATAAACACAAACATGTCAACCAACCAAGAAACAGTACAGATAAATCTATGTTGCACTTTGACCCTGGCTGAACACTACAGATGTTAAATGTAAATCCTTATTTGAGCTCTTGTCACTGTAATGTGTTCAGTACCTGTATTTAAACTGACCACAGTGAACATCTGACATGAACTGAACCACAGCGCTGCACTTTCACACCCACAGTTTGTCTGGTGTGGAATGGGATTGTCTCTGTCAACTCACCATATATATATATATATATATATATATATATATATATATATATATATATATATATATATTTATGTATTTATTTATTTTATTTTATTTTATTTTTTTTTTTATCAATATATATATTTTTAAATAGTTTTTATCAATTACTAGAAATTTCAGGCCACCCCATTTGAATTCCAGGCGAGCCCAAGGTTGAAAAACACTGACATTTATCCTTGTACACATCCTCCACTGCCTGTATTTGTCCTTATGTGTTCTACATATGTCTCATCTGAAGTATAGAGTTAGCTTTTTGTATATTTCAGTATTTTTTAGTCATACTTCCATTGTAGATTTAATATTTTATCTTGTTGCTTTTGTACATTACCTACTTTTTACAGTATTTTGTTCTGTTCTGTTCATTCAAATTAATGTGAATTAATCCATCCTCATGATTAATCTGATTAAAAATTGTAATCATGTGACAGCACTAATACATACATACATATAAAGTACAGATCCTGGTTAAAGTCCTGGTCCTCTGACAGCAGTGCAGTGCTTAACTTTGTGTTCACATATAAATCATTACTTTATTTACCTTCTCCTGAAATGGACAGCACTGATAAACGGTAAAAAATGAAGTGTGAAGTTGTGAAACGCCTCATAAAAACTGTTGTCAGTATCAGGGGAATCCAAACAGACCCACTCTGGCAGATGCAGTGGGAACCAACATCAGTGCCAACAGTTTTCTCAGCAGAAATGGAACTTTGCTGATCAGATTTGGACACTTCCTCTGCTCTTAGGTAGAATAACACATGGATGTGTTTTATGGACTCAGACACACAGAACCGCATCTTATTGAATACAGAGGATTTTATTTATTTATTTATTTATTTTGAATTGAATACAGAGGAATGGACGTGGAGGTGACAGGAAGTGACATCACAGCTTAAAATGTGGATTCCAGAATGATCATGAATGGTGCTAGACGTTTCCCAGCACCAGCACAGATCGAATGAAGCAGAACAGACTCAACATGACCATCACCATGTCGGTTTTATGGAAACTGGAGCTCATATTTACTTTTATTGGATGGAGTTGGAGAAGATCAACTGAACTTCAAACCAACCACAGTAAATACCATCACCTACTTAACAAACAATAACATGTTAAAAACAGCAGTGGCAACTTTGGAAAAGTATCAACACACTAACTGCAGCTACCTGAGCTAATTAGCTCGCTAGCTCACAAACCTATTTTAACCAATATAAATCAATGCTAACATTTTTTAAAATTTCGACAGGGACGATGCACAGTAAACATGAACCTTCAAAAGGACAGCTGGGGTGGGCCAGGTTGGAGCACTAGGGCTCATTTCCACCTGTAGTCCCTCTGCAGGATGATGTTATCATTAAAAAAACAGACATTAATAAAAACTAAAACATACAAAAAGCAGTAAAAAAAAAAAAAAAAAAAACATTTCTATTTCTTATATTTGCTTCCAAAAAGGCCATTACAAGGAACTGGCTCCAAAGGGATGCACCAGGTGAGGATCAGTGGAGATAACAGAGGAAGTCTACTGACTTTTACCTACAACTCAAGGAACATTTTTTATTATTATTATTTTTTTATTTATTTCAAATATGGAAATGATACAAGCTTCCTCATTGCTACTAATTGACTTCTTTGCACAACATAATATAGAAATGAAAATTCAAGGAAGCAGACGATAATAATACACACAAAAAAAGAAAAAGAAAAAAGAGTCATGTTCGAAAAGGATTGAGAAGAAGAAGAGCTTATATTAGCTCTCACCAATATATACAGGGTGGGGAAGCAAAATGTACAATATTTTGAGGCAGGGATTAAAAGACAGTGTATGACCAATTAGTTTATTGAAAGTCATGAGAATTTATTTACCACAAGAAAATGTCCATAATAGAAAATGTTTTTATTCTATGTGTCCTCCTTCTTTCTCAATAACTGCCTTCACACGCTTCCTGAAACTTGCACAAGTGTTCCTCAAATATTGGGGTGACAACTTCTCCCATTCTTCTTTAATAGTATCTTCCAGACTTTCTGGTAATAGTTTTGCTCATAGTCATTCTCTTCTTTCCATTATAAACAGTCTTTATGGACACTCCAACTATTTTTGAAATCTCCTTTGGTGTGACGAGTGCATTCAGCAAATCACACACTCTTTGACGTTTGCTTTCCTGATTACTCATATGGGCAAAAGTTTGTGAAAAGGTATGGATAATAGTGTTAGGTATGATTATGACATCAGTATATGTTTGGGTTCAAAACAACTGACGTAGTGTCTGCTGAGAAAAAACAACTAAATGTTCAGTGTACATTTGGCTTCCCCACCCTGTAGATATGTACATACACACACACACACACACACACACACACACACACACATACATACATACACTTACACATACACATACTTATTCTTCATGAAGCGCTGGTGAAAATGGCTGGACTATAAACCAAACAAAGCATAATTACTCCTGTGTGTCATTTAAATATTTTGTGTTCAACCAGTGAGCCCTAGTGTGTGTGTTGGTTTGTTTGTGTGTTGATAAAACAAATAAAAATAAAGTATAAAAAAAAACCCAATTGCATTTCTATAACTCCATCTATATAAAAAAATCATCCCCATCCAACCATTCCCTCTTCTCCGTCCCACTGCAGTCTGTCACACACACTCTAAGCATGTTTACATTACATTACAGTACAGTACATTACAGTACATTACATTACAGTACAGTACATTACAGTACATTACATTACATTACAGTACATTACATTACAGTACAGTACAGTACATTACAGTACATTACATTACAGTACAGTACATTACAGTACAGTACATTACATTACAGTACAGTACAGTACAGTACAGTACAGTACATTACAGTACAGTACAGTACATTACAGTACATTACATTACATTACAGTACAGTACAGTACAGTACATTACATTACATTACAGTACATTACAGTACAGTACAGTACAGTACAGTACATTACATTACATTACATTACAGTACATTACAGTACAGTACAGTACAGTACATTACAGTACAGTACAGTACAGTACAGTACAGTACATTACATTACAGTACAGTACAGTACAGTACATTACATTACATTACATTACAGTACATTACAGTACATTACATTACAGTACAGTACAGTACAGTACATTACATTACATTACATTACATTACAGTACATTACATTACATTACATTGTGGCTGCAGGTTTGGTTTTCAGCAAATGCAGCAAAGTTAGACCAGTTATTCTAATTAAACACCAGTAAACGTCATAACAGAATCCTCTGATGGTCTTTTTTGTGCAGTTTCTTAAACACAGCTACGGCAGAGTTTCCTGTCAGGGACAAAAATAAGTTTTCTTCAGTTAGCATAAGCTCTGAATCAGGCTAACGCTAGCTATCAATCACAGTGGCTTCACCTTTAATTATTTTCTCATCATGTACAGCTTTGATCATGGTTAAAAATCTCTTCAGCTAAAATATAGTTTAAATAAAAACACATTAAAGTTGCTCAATAGTAACATAATTATGGACATTAAATTATGTCAAAACTTTTGTAGAGAAAACATGAACATGACTGTTTGCGTATTTTGCAGTTTTTCATTTGTTCTGTAAAATAAGACAAATAAAAAAACAACATGATATGAATATATACATGTTTTTCTTTTCTGTTTATCCAGTTTTGAACATGGTGGGAAATATACACAGCACTAGTGCAACTGATGATGGAAGAATAAAATCTGTGAGCTATTCATGGGAAAATGGAAGAAGTAAATATGATTTTTAACCCTTTCAGTGTCGGTCCAGTTCACATTTAACCCAGGCCAAAGATTTCCTCAAAATAAATATCTATATCTACATTATATTTATATTTATAATCTTATCTGGTAAGAACAAATGGGTGGTTAAGCCTTAATAAAGATTTCAGAGTGGGTTTTTTTTTCAGATTTTAAATAA
>NC_043957.1:1863228-1882516 GCF_902148855.1 Sphaeramia orbicularis
ACAGTCGTTCGTGTCTACAGTCGTTCGTGTCTACAATCGTTCGTGTCCACAGTCGTTCGTGTCCACAGTCGTTCGTGTCCACAGTCGTTCGTGTCCACAATCGTTCGTGTCCACAGTCGTTCGTGTCCACAGTCGTTCATGTCTGACACAAACGACACATTAATATGACATTAATGTGTCAGATAAGTGGAACCCATAAGTGTCCTCCATGTTTGTGTTTATGGAAATGTCCTTTTCACATCCATGATCTATGAAGGAACACAAAGGAAACAGCTGTCATAAATACTCAACACAACAGAGGAGACGATCATTATTTTTCTAGAATAGTTTAATGGTCTGTAGAGACAGACAAAGTAACAGAAGTAAATGTGAACTGGTTCACCAGTTTCATCAGTCCAGTGAGTATCAGTGAATCTTCTGCTCTTCAACACCACTTACCTGCATGTATCTGATCTCCAGACTGTCCAGGTTTATCTTTCTTCATAAATCTACAAATAGGATTCTAACTACAGACACTTGTGCTGACAGTGTTACCCCCCCCCTACAGTGCAGACCTGGTGGGGGTGGGGCGGTGGGGGCTGACAGCAGCAGACTGACGGGGGCAGACAGAGCAGGGCTGGTGGAAGTCCTCCTGTTTGGAGGAGCTGCTCTCTGTGGTTTGGATGGTTCTGCTTCCAGGGCTTCAGCTTTGAGTCCGCAGTGACAGACGGAGCCGGTCCTGGACCAGGGGGTGGGAGGGGCTCCAGAGCCCACCTGGACTCCCACTGCACATTAGAATATGAGTCCACCCACAGAGCCCACAGTCTGACCTGGGTCAGGCGGTCACGTCCGGTCTGGTCGTCTGTGAAATGTTGAGTCCACCTGTGTAACCTGGGCTGCTTCTGCACTGCATTTCCCAGAGTTCCTCTGTCTGTCAGGACCACATGACAGCCGGTCGTCAGGTTTCCCTGATAGGACACGAGAGCAGGGAGATGGGGGGTGACATGGACCAGGTCTGGGAGCTGGGGGGACGCCGTGGCCTCTCCTGTTCCTGCAGGTCAGAGCCCAGCGATCAACGGACGGAAAACATGATATTTAAGAGCTGTGACAGAGAGCATGATGGGACATGGAGTTTTAATGAAGCATCACCTGCTGCGGCAGGAAGTTCAGAGTTTCATCTTAATGATTAAACCAGTGTTTAGGGTCAGGACCCCACCTGCACTGTAAAAAATGACTGTAGAATTCACACCAAAAAGTTGTAAAACTGAGACATAAAAAACTGTGACAACACAAAGCAAAGTTTTTATTTGAAAAGATTTTTGTGTTAAAGATTAAATCAAATATAGTTGTAGTTTTTACAGGTGTATGTGAACAAAAGCAGATTAGTCTGAAGAAATGATGGATTTCTATTGTTTTTAGAAAATAAAACTGTAAAAAACTATGTGGTGCCATTTAAACTGCAAAAACCATAATGTTGAAATAACAGCATATTTGATTTTTTCTTTTTCTTTTTTTTTTTTTAATAAAAATGTTATATAATAAAAAAGTAAACATTTACCAATGTACCATTTTAAATGTGTAAATGAATGGGTCGGTAGAGTTGGTAGAGCGGCTCGTCCAGTAACCAAAGGGTTGGTGGTTCCAATCCTGGCTCTGACTGTCCATATGTCCAAGTGTCCATGGAAGACACTGAACCCTAAACTGGTCCCAGTTGGACCTGGTGGATTTGGAAAGAGCTGTGGACACCATGAAGGAGGAGAAAATGTCGAGAACCGGTTCTTTTGGAGAACTGGTTCTCAGTAGCTCGATTCCTTGGAATCGTTTGCCTGCCTGCTTAACGATTCTGTTTATCGATTCAGCCTTCGTTGTGCATGAGCGATGACGTCAGACGTACACTGCATTGTTTTGGTCAGAATGTAGACAACATGGAGATGAGGCAGAAACGGTCCAAACAGACCAGACCAGGTCCAAACAGACCACACCAGGTCCAAACAGACCACACCAGGTCCAAACAGACCACATCAGGTCCAGACAGACCACACCAGGTCCAAACAGACCACATCAGGTCCAAACAGACCACACCAGGTCCAGACAGACCACACCAGGTCTAACAGACCACACCAGGTCCAAACAGACCACACCAGGTCTAAACAGACCAGACCAGGTCCAAACAGACCACACCAGGTCCAGACAGACCACACCAGGTCCAAACAGACCACACCAGGTCCACACAGACCACACCAGGTCCAAACAGACCACATCAGGTCCAAACAGACCACACCAGGTCCAAACAGACCACACCAGGTCAACACAGACCACACCAGGTCTAAACAGACCACACCAGGTCCAAACAGACCACACCAGGTCCACACAGACCACACCAGGTCCAGTTGAACACTGTCAGAGCTTCCATGTCTTCTAAAGGTGGACTCCCTCCAATCTCCTCAAACATTTGTCCACATGTGACTCATTTACAGGAATGTCACATATTTGATTCTCTACTCAGTGGTGCTTGTGAATGTAGCGGCAGAGTGAACGCTGGGCCGGTTCTGGTTCCAGTACAGGCAACAAATGTCGTAACTCCTCAAATACAAGTTTCCGAAGGTAAGAAGGGAAAGGAAATGAGGTGCACAACAACGGGAGACAGGCTGAGCAGAGTCGAACCGGTTCCACGAAGTAGAAATGCAGCAATAGAGGAATTAGTAAAGAGTCTGGAGTTTCACTCTCACTGCGCCCCCCCCCCCCCCCCCCCCCCCCCCCCCCCCCCCCCCCCCCCCCCCCCCCCCCCCCCCCCCCCCCCCCCCCGACCCGAGCACGGCGTCATCTGTTCTTATTATTTGTACATACTGTATATTTCCATCTCTGCACAGAAAATATAAAAGACAGTTCATGCAAAACACACCTGTTTGTACTCTTTTATCCCCTCACCCAATGAGAATCGATAAGCAATCGGATCGATAAGCAATATCGATAATGGAATCGGAATCGTTAAATTCTTAACTATTCCCATCCCTATAAATAAGTGCAGGTCCATTTACCATTGAAATCCACTGTTAAATCTACATATTTAAAGTGTTCAATCTACATGTTTAAACTGTTAAATCTACATGTTTAAACTTAAATCTACATGTTTAAACTGTTAATCTACATGTTTAAACTGTTAAATCTACATGTTTAAACTGTTAAATCTACATGTTTAAACTGTTAAATCTACATATTTAAAGTGTTCAATCTACATGTTTAAAGTGTAAAATCTACATGTTTAAATGTTAAATCTACATGTTTAAACTGTTAAATCTACATGTTTAAATGTTAAATCTACATGTTTAAACTGTTAAATCTACATGTTTAAACTTAAATCTACATGTTTAAACTGTTAAATCTACATGTTTAAACTGTTAAATCTACATGTTTAAACTTAAATCTACAGGTTTAAACTGTTAAATCTACATGTTTAAACTGTTAAATCTACATGTTTTAACTGTTAAATCTACATGTTTAAACTGTTAAATCTACATGTTTAAACTTAAATCTACAGGTTTAAACTGTTAAATCTACATGTTTAAACTGTTAAATCTACATGTTTAAACTGTTAAATCTACATGTTTAAACTGTTAAATCTACACGTTTAAACTGTTAAATCTACACGTTAAACTGTTAAATCTACACGTTTAAACTGTTAAATCTACATGTTTAAACTGTTCAATCTACACGTTTAAACTGTTAAATCTACACGTTTAAACTTAAATCTACATGTTTAAACTGTTAAATCTACATGTTTAAACTTAAATCTACATGTTTAAACTGTTAAATCTACATGTTTAAACTGTTCAATCTACATGTTTAAAATGTTAAATCTACATGTTTAAACTGTTAAATCTACACGTTTAAACTGTTAAATCTACATGTTTAAACTGTTAAATCTACACGTTTAAACTGTTAAATCTACACGTTTAAACTGTTCAATCTACACGTTTAAACTGTTAAATCTACGTGTTTAAACTGTTAAATCTACATGTTTAAACTGTTAAATCTACGTGTTTAAACTGTTAAATCTACACGTTTAAACTGTTAAATCTACATGTTTAAACTGTTAAATCTACATGTTTAAACTGTTAAATCTACATGTTTAAACTGTTAAATCTACATGTTTAAACTTAAATCTACATGTTTAAACTGTTCAGTCTACATGTTTAAACTGTTAAATCTACATGTTTAAACTGTTAAATCTACATATTTAAAGTGTTCAATCTACATGTTTAAAGTGTAAAATCTACATGTTTAAATGTTAAATCTACATGTTTAAACTGTTAAATCTACATGTTTAAATGTTAAATCTACATGTTTAAACTGTTAAATCTACATGTTTAAACTTAAATCTACATGTTTAAACTGTTAAATCTACATGTTTAAACTGTTAAATCTACATGTTTAAACTGTTAAATCTACATGTTTAAACTGTTAAATCTACATGTTTAAACTGTTAAACCTACATGTTTAAACTGTTAAATCTACATGTTTAAACTTAAATCTACAGGTTTAAACTGTTAAATCTACATGTTTAAACTGTTAAATCTACACGTTTAAACTGTTAAATCTACACGTTTAAACTGTTAAATCTACACGTTTAAACTGTTAAATCTACACGTTTCAACTGTTAAATCTACACGTTTAAACTGTTCAATCTACACGTTTAAACTGTTCAATCTACACGTTTAAACTGTTAAATCTACACGTTTAAACTGTTAAATCTACACGTTTAAACTGTTAAATCTACACGTTTCAACTGTTAAATCTACATGTTTAAAATGTTCAATCTACATGTTTAAAATGTTAAATCTACATGTTAAACTGTTAAATCTACATGTTTAAACTGTTAAATCTACATGTTTAAACTGTTAAATCTACACGTTTAAACTGTTAAATCTACACGTTTAAACTGTTAAATCTACACGTTTAAACTGTTAAATCTACACGTTTCAACTGTTAAATCTACATGTTTAAACTGTTCAATCTACATGTTTAAAATGTTAAATCTACATGTTTAAACTGTTAAATCTACACGTTTAAACTGTTAAATCTACATGTTTAAACTGTTAAATCTACACGTTTAAACTGTTAAATCTACACGTTTAAACTGTTCAATCTACACGTTTAAACTGTTCAATCTACACGTTTAAACTGTTAAATCTACGTGTTTAAACTGTTAAATCTACATATTTAAACTGTTAAATCTACGTGTTTAAACTGTTAAATCTACACGTTTAAACTGTTAAATCTACATGTTTAAACTGTTAAATCTACACGTTTCAACTGTTAAATCTACACGTTTAAACTGTTAAATCTACACGTTTAAACTGTTAAATCTACATGTTTAACTGTTAATCTACACGTTTCAACTGTTAAATCTACACGTTTAAACTGTTAAATCTACATGTTTAAAACTGTTAAATCTACATGTTTAAACTGTAAATCTACACGTTTAAACTTAAATCTACACGTTTAAACTGTTAAATCTACACGTTTTCAACTGTTAAATCTACACGTTTAAACTGTTAAATCTACGTGTTTAAACTGTTAATCTACACGTTTTAAACTGTTAAATCTACACGTTTCAACTGTTAAATCTACACTTTTAAACTTAAATCTACATGTTTAAACTGTTAAATCTACATGTTTAAACTGTTAAATCTACATGTTTAAACTGTTAAATCTACACGTTTAAACTGTTAAATCTACACGTTTTAAACTTAAATCTACACTTTTAAACTTAAATCTACATGTTTAAACTGTTAAATCTACATGTTTAAACTGTTAAATCTACACGTTTAAACTGTTAAATCTACACGTTTCAACTGTTAAATCTACACGTTTAAACTGTAAATCTACATGTTTCAACTGTTAAATCTACATGTTTCAACTGTTAAATCTACACGTTTTAAACTGTTAAATCTACATGTTTAAACTGTTAAATCTACACGTTTAACCTTAAATCTACATGTTTAAACTGTTAATCTACACGTTTAAACTTAAATCTACATGTTTAAACTGTTAAATCTACACGTTTAAACTTAAATCTACATGTTTAAACTGTTAAATCTACACGTTTCAACTGTTAAATCTACACTTTTAAACTGTTAAATCTACACGTTTCAACTGTTAAATCTACACGTTTCAACTGTTCAATCTACACGTTTAAACTGTTCAATCTACACGTTTAAACTGTTCAATCTACACGTTTAAACTGTTAAATCTACACGTTTAAACTGTTAAATCTACACGTTTCAACTGTTAAATCTACATGTTTAAACTGTTCAATCTACATGTTTAAACTGTTAAATCTACATGTTTAAACTGTTAAATTACATGTTTAAACTGTTAAATCTACACGTTTAAACTGTTAAATCTACACGTTTAAACTGTTAAATCTACACGTTTAAACTGTTAAATCTACACGTTTCAACTGTTAAATCTACATGTTTAAACTGTTCAATCTACATGTTTAAATGTTAAATCTACATGTTTAAACTGTTAAATCTACACGTTTAAACTGTTAAATCTACATGTTTAAACTGTTAAATCTACACGTTTAAACTGTTAAATCTACACGTTTAAACTGTTAAATCTACACGTTTAAACTGTTCAATCTACACGTTTAAACTGTTAAATCTACGTGTTAAACTGTTAAATCTACATATTTAAACTGTTAAATCTACGTGTTTAAACTGTTAAATCTACACGTTTAAACTGTTAAATCTACATGTTTAAACTGTTAAATCTACATGTTTAAACTGTTAAATCTACACGTTTCAACTGTTAAATCTACACGTTTCAACTGTTAAATCTACACGTTTAAACTGTTAAATCTACATGTTTAAACTGTTAAATCTACACGTTTCAACTGTTAAATCTACACGTTTAAACTGTTAAATCTACATGTTAAACTGTTAAATCTACATGTTTAAACTGTTAAATCTACACGTTAAACTTAAATCTACACGTTTAAACTGTTAAATCTACACGTTTCAACTGTTAAATCTACACGTTTAAACTGTTAAATCTACGTGTTTAAACTGTAAATCTACACGTTTAAAACTGTTAAATCTACAAGTTTCAACTGTTAAATCTACACTTTTAAACTTAAATCTACATGTTTAAACTGTTAAATCTACATGTTTAACTGTTAAATCTACATGTTTAAACTGTTAAATCTACATGTTTAAACTGTTAAATCTACACGTTTAAACTTAAATCTACACTTTTAAACTTAAATCTACATGTTTAAACTGTTAAATCTACATGTTTAAACTGTTAAATCTACACGTTAAACTGTTAAATCTACACGTTTCAACTGTTAAATCTACACTTTTAAACTGTTAAATCTACATGTTTAACTGTTAAATCTACATGTTTCAACTGTTAAATCTACACGTTTAAACTGTTAAATCTACATGTTTAAACTGTTAAATCTACACGTTTAAACTTAAATCTACATGTTTAAACTGTTAAATCTACACGTTTATTTAAACTTAAATCTACCATGTTTAAACGTTAAATCTACACGTTTCAACTGTTAAATCTACACTTTTAAAACTGGTTAAATCTACATGTTTCAACTGTTAAATCTACATGTTTTAAACTGTTAAATCTACACGTTTAAACTGTTAAATCTACATGTTTAAACTGTTAAATCTACATGTTTAAACTGTTAAATCTACATGTTTAACTGTTAAATCTACACGTTTAAACTTAAATCTACATGTTTAAACTGTTAAATCTACACGTTTCAACTGTTAAATCTACATGTTTAAACTGTTAATCTACACGTTTCAACTGTTAAATCTACACGTTTAAACTGTTAAATCTACACGTTTAAACTGTTAAATCTACATGTTTAAACTGTTAAATCTACACATTTAAAACTGTTCAGTCTACATGGTTAAACTGTTCAATCTACACGTTTAAACTTAAATCTACATGTTTAAACTGTTAAATCTACATGTTTAAAACTGTTAAATCTACATGTTTAAACTGTTAAATCTACAGGTTTAAACTGTTAAATCTACACTTTTAAACTGTTAAATCTACATGTTTAAACTGTTAAATCTACCCGTTTCAACTGTTAAATCTACACTTTTAAACTGTTAAATCTACATGTTTCAACTGTTAAATCTACATGTTTCAACTGTTAAATCTACACGTTTAAACTGTTAAATCTACATGTTTAAACTGTTAAATCTACATGTTTAAACTGTTAAATCTACACGTTTAAACTTAAAATCTACATGTTTCAACTGTTAAATCTACACGTTTAACTGTTAAATCTACACTTTTAAACTGTTAAATATACATGTTTCAACTGTTAAATCTACATGTTTAAACTGTTAAATCTACACGTTTAAACTGTTAAATCTACACGTTTCAACTGTTAAATCTACCACGTTTAAACTGTTAAATCTACACGTTAAACTGTAAATCTACAACGTTTCAACTGTTAAATCTACACTTTTAAACTTAAATCTACATGTTTAAACTGTTAAATCTACATGTTTAAACTGTTAAATCTACAGGTTTAAAACTGTTAAATCTACACTTTAAACTGTTAAATCTACACGTTTAAACTGTTAAATCTACACGTTTAAACTGTTAAATCTACACGTTTCAACTGTTAAATCTACACTTTTAAACTGTAAATCTACATGTTTCAACTGTTAAATCTACATGTTCAACTGTTAAAATCTACACGTTAAACTGTTAAATCTACACGTTTAAAACTGTAAATCTACATGTTAAACTGTTAAATCTACATGTTTAAACTGTTAAATCTACATGTTTAAACTGTTAAATCTACGTTTAAACTGTTCAATCTACACGTTTAAACTGTTAAATCTACATGTTAAACTGTTAAATCTACACGTTTAAACTGTTAAAATCTACACGTTTAAACTTAAATCTACATGTTTAAACTGTTAAATCTACATGTTTAAACTGTTAAATCTACACGTTTAAACTTAAATCTACATGTTTAAACTGTTAAATCTACATGTTTAAACTGTTAAATCTACACGTTTCAACTGTTAAATCTACACTTTAAACTGTTAAATCTACATGTTTCAACTGTTAATCTACATGTTTAAACTGTAAATCTACACGTTTAAACTGTTAAATCTACACGTTTAAACTGTTAAATCTACAGTTTCAACTGTTAAATCTACACGTTTAAACTGTTAAATCTACAGTTTAAACTGTTAAATCTACACGTTTAAACTGTTCAGTCTACATGTTTAAACTGTTCAATCTACACACTTAAACTTAAATCTACATTTAAACTGTTAAATCTAAACATTTCAACTGTAAATCTACATTTAAACTTAATCTACATGTTTAAATGTTAAATCTACATGTTTAAACTGTTAAATCTACATGTTTAAACTGTTAAATCTACACTTTTAAACTGTTAAATCTACATGTTTAAACTGTAAATCTACACGTTTAAACTTAATCTACTGTTTAAACTGTTAAATCTACACGTTTCAACTGTTAAATCTACACTTTTAAACTGTTAAATCTACACTTTTAAACTGTTAAATCTACATGTTTAAACTGTTAATCTACACTTTAAACTTAAATCTACATGTTTAAACTGTAAATATACACGTTTCAACTGTTAAATCTACATTTTAAACTGTTAAATCTCATGTCAACTGTTAATCTACATGTTTCAACTGTTAAATTACACGTTTAAACTTAAATCTACATGTTTAAACTGTTAAATCTACACGTTTCAACTGTTAAATCTACACTTTTAAACTGTAAATCTACATGTTTCAACTGTTAAATCTACATGTTTAAAACTGTTCAATCTACACGTTTAAACTGTTAAATCTACACGTTTAAACTGTTAAATCTACCACGTTTAAACTGTTCAATCTACTGTTTAAACTGTTAAATCTACACGTTTAAACTGTTAAATCACACGTTTAAACTGTTAAATCTACACGTTTAAACTGTTAAATCTAAAACGTTTAAACTGTTAAATCTACATGTTTAAACTGTTAAATCTACATGTTTAAACTGTTAAATCTACACGTTTCAACTGTTAAATCTACACTTTTAAACTGTTAAATCTACACGTTTAAACTGTTAAATCTACACGTTTCAACTGTTAAATCTACACGTTTCAACTGTTAAATCTAACGTTTCAAATGTTAAATCTACCGTTAAACTGTTAAATCTACATGTTTCAACTGTTAAATCTACATGTTTAAACTGTTAAAATACACGTTTCAACTGTTAAATCTACACGTTTCAACTGTTAAATCTACATGTTTCAACTGTTAAACTACATGTTTAAACTGTTAAATCTACAGTTTAAACTTAAACTACATGTTTAAACTGTTAAATCTACACGTTTCAACTGTTAAATCTACACTTTTAAACTGTTAAAATCTACATGTTTCAACTGTTAAATCTACATGTTTAAACTGTTAAATCTACACGTTTAAACTGTTAAATCTACATGTTTAAACTGTTAAATCTACATGTTTAAACTGTTAAATCTACACGTTTAACTGTTAAATCTACACTTTTAAACTGTTAAATCTACATGTTTAAACTGTTAAATCTACACGTTTAAACTTAAATCTACATGTTTAAACTGTTAAATCTACACGTTTCAACTGTTAAATCTACATGTTTAAACTGTTAAATTAAATCTACACGTTCAACTGTAAATCTACACATTTAAACTGTTAAATACACGTTTAAATGTTAAAACTGTTTAAACTGTAAATCTACACGTTTAAAACTGTTCAGTCGAACGTTAAACTTAAATCTACATGTTAAACTGTTAAATCTACATGTTTAAACTGTAAATCTACATGTTTAAAATGTTAAATCTACACGTTTAAACTGTTAAATCTACACGTTTAAACTGTTAAATCTATGTTTAAACTGTTAAATCTACACGTTTAAACTGTTCAGTCTACATGTTTAAACTGTTCAATCTACCGTTTAAACTTAAATCTACATGTTTAAAACTGTTAAATCTACACATTTCAACTGTTAAATCTACACTTTTAAACTTAAATCTACATGTTAAACTGTTAAATCTACATGTTTAAACTGTTAAAATCTACATGTTTAAACTTAAATCTACACTTTTTAAACTGTTAATCTACATGTTTAAACGTTAAATCTACACGTTTAAACTTAAATCTACATGTTTAAACTGTTAAATCTACACGTTTCAACTGTAAATCTACACTTTAAACTGTTAAATCTACACTTTAAACTGTTAAATCTACAGTTAAACTGTTAAATCTACACGTTTAAACTTAAATCTACATGTTTAAACTGTTAAATACACGTTTCAACTGTTAAATCACTTTTAAATGTTAAATCTACATGTTTCAATGTTAAATCTACATGTTTCAACTGTAAATCTACACGTTTAAACTTAAATCTACATGTTTAAACTGTTAAATCTACACGTTTAAACTGTTAAATCTACACATTTAAACTTAAATCTACATGTTTAAACTGTTAAATCTACACGTTTCAACTGTTAAATCTACACTTTTAAACTGTTAAATCTACATGTTTCAACTGTTAAACTACATGTTTAAATGTTCAATCTACATGTTTAAACTGTTAAATCTACACGTTTAAACTGTTAAATCTACACGTTTAAACTGTTCAATCTACATGTTTAAACTGTTAAATCTACACGTTTAAACTGTTAAATCTACACGTTTAAACTGTTAAATCTACACGTTTAACTGTAAATCTAAACGTTTAAACTGTTAAATCTACATGTTTAAACTGTTAAATCTACATGTTTAAACTGTTAAATCTACACGTTTCAACTGTTAAATCTACACTTTTAACTGTTAAATCTACACGTTTAACTGTTAAATCTACACGTTTCAACTGTTAAATCTACACGTTTCAACTGTTAAATACACGTTTCAAATGTAAATCTACACGTTTAAACTGTTAAATCTACATGTTTCAACTGTTAAATCTACATGTTTAAACTGTTAAATCTACACGTTTCAACTGTTAAATCTACACGTTTCAACTGTTAAATCTACATGTTTCAACTGTTAAATTAAATGTTTCAACTGTTAAATCTACAGTTTCAACTGTTAAATCTACACGTTTAAACTTAAATCTACATGTTTAAACTGTTAAATCTACACGTTTCAACTGTTAAATCTACACTTTTAAACTGTTAAATCTACATGTTTCAAACTGTTAAATCTACATGTTTAAACTGTTAATCTACACGTTTAAACTGTTAAATCTACATGTTTAAACTGTTAAATTACATGTTTAAACTGTTAAATCTACATGTTTAAACTGTTAAATCTACACGTTTAAACTTAAATCTACATGTTTAAACTGTTAAATCTACACGTTTCAACTGTTAAATCTACATGTTTAAACTGTTAAATCTACACGTTTCAACTGTTAAATCTACACGTTTAAACTGTTAAATCTACACGTTTAAACTGTTAAATCTACATGTTTAAACTGTTAAATCTACACGTTTAAACTGTTCAGTCTACACGTTTAAACTTAAATATACATGTTTAAACTGTTAAATCTACATGTTTAAACTGTTAAATCTACATGTTTAAACTGTTAAATCTACAGGTTTAAACTGTTAAATCTACACTTTTAAACTGTTAAATCTACATGTTTAAACTGTTAAATCTACACGTTTCAACTGTTAAATCTACACTTTTAAACTGTTAAATCTACATGTTTCAACTGTTCAGTCTACATGTTTAAACTGTCAATCTACACGTTTAACTTAAATCTACATGTTTAAACTGTTAAATCTACATTTCAACTGTTAAATCACACTTTTAAACTTAAATCTACATGTTAAACTGTTAAATCTACATGTTTAAACTGTAAATCTACATGTTTAAACTGTTAAATCTACACTTTTAAACTGTTAAATCTACATGTTTAAACTGTTAAATCTACACGTTTAAACTTAAATCTACATGTTAAACTGTTAAATCAACGTTTCAACTGTTAAATCTACACTTTTAAACTGTTAAATCTACACTTTTAAACTTTAAATCTACATGTTTAAACTGTTAAATCTACACGTTTAAACTAAATCTACATGTTAAACTGAAATCTACACGTTTCAACTGTTAAATCTAACTTTTAAACTGTTAAATCTACATGTTTCAACTGTTAAATCTACATGTTTCAACTGTTAAATCTACACGTTTAAACTTAAATCTACATGTTTAAATGTTAAATCTACACGTTTAAACTGTTAAATCTACACATTTAAACTTAAATCTACATGTTTAAACTGTTAAATCTACACGTTTCAACTGTTAAATCTACACTTTTAAACTGTTAATCTACATGTTTCAACTGTTAAATCTACATGTTTAAACTGTTCAATTACATGTTTAAGGTTAAATCTACACGTTTAACTGTTAAATCTACACGTTTAAACTGTTCAATCTACATGTTTAAACTGTTAAATCTACACGTTTAAACTGTTAAATCTACACGTTTAAACTGTAAATTACACGTTTAAACTGTTAAATCTAAACGTTTAAACTGTTAAATCTACATGTTTAACTGTTAAATCTACATGTTTAAACTGTTAAATCTACACGTTCAACTGTTAAATCTACACTTTTAAACTGTTAAATCTACACGTTTAAACTGTTAAATCTACCGTTTCAACTGTTAATCTACACGTTTCAACTGTTAAATCTACACGTTTCAATGTTAAATCTACACGTTTAAACTGTTTAAATCTACATGTTTCAACTGTTAAATCTACATGTTTAAACTGTTAAATCTACACGTTTCAACTGTTAAATCTACACGTTTCAACTGTTAAATCTACATGTTTCAACTGTTAAATCTACAGTTTCAACTGTTAAATCTACATGTTTCAACTGTTAAATCTACATGTTTAAACTGTTAAATCTACACGTTTAAACTTAAATCTACATGTTTAAACTGTTAAATCTACACGTTTCAACTGTTAAATCTACACTTTTAAACTGTTAAATCTACATGTTTCAACTGTTAAATCTACATGTTTAAACTGTTAAATCTACACGTTTAAACTGTAAATCTACATGTTTAAACTGTAAAATCTACATGTTAAACTGTTAAATCTACACGTTTAACTGTTAATCTACACTTTTAAACTGTTAAATCTACATGTTTAAACTGTTAAATCTACACGTTTAAACTTAAATCTACATGTTAAACTGTAAATTCACGTTTCAACAGTTAAATCTACATGTTTAAACTGTTAAATCTACACGTTTCAACTGTAAATCTACACGTTTAAACTGTAAATCTACACGTTTAAACTGTTAAATCTACATGTTAAACTGTTAAATCTACACGTTTAAACTGTTCAGTCTACACGTTTAAACTTAAATCTACATGTTAAACTGTTAAATCTACATGTTTAAACGGTTAAATCTACATGTTTAAACTGTTAAATCTACCGTTTCAACTGTTAAATCTACACGTTAAACTGTAAATACATGTTTAAACTGTTAAATCTACACGTTTAAACTGTTCAGTCTACATGTTAACTGTTCAATCTACACGTTTAAACTTAAATCTACATGTTTAAACTGTTAAATCTACACATTTCAACTGTTAAATCTACACTTTTAAACTTAAATCTATTTTAAACTGTTAAATCTACATGTTTAAACTGTTAAAATCTACATGTTTAAACTGTTAAATCTACACTTTTAAACTGTTAAATCTACATTTAAACGTTAAATTACACGTTTAAACTTAAATTACATGTTTAAACTGTAAATCTACACGTTTCAACTGTTAAATCTCACTTTTAAACTGTTAAATCTACACTTTTAAACTGTTAAATCTACATGTTAAACTGTTAAATCTACAACGTTTAAACTTAAATCTACATGTTTAAACTGTTAAATCTACACGTTTCAACTGTTAAATCTACACTTTTAAACTGTTAAATCTACATGTTTCAAACTGTTAATCTACATGTTTCAACGTTAAATCTACACGTTTAAACTTAAATCTACATGTTTAAACTGTTAAATCTACACGTTTAAACTGTTAAATCTACACATTTAAACTTAAATCTACATGTTTTAAACTGTTAAATCTACACGTTTCAACTGTTAAATCTACACTTTAAACTGTTAAATATACATGTTTCAATTTAAATCTACATTTTTAAACTGTTCAATTACATGTTTAAACTGTTAAATCTACACGTTAAACTGTTAAATCTACACGTTTAAACTGTTCAATCTACATGTTTAAACGTTAAATCTACCGTTTAAACTGTTAAATCTACACGTTTAAACTGTTAAATCTACACGTTTAAACTGTTAAATCTAAACGTTAAACTGTTAAATCTACATGTTTAAACTGTTAAATCTACATGTTTAAACTGTTAAATCTACCCGTTTCAACTGTTAAATCTACACTTTAAACTGTTAAATTACACGTTAAACTGTTAAATATACACGTTTCAACTGTTAAATCTACACGTTTCAACTGTAAATCTACACGTTTCAAATGTTAAATCTACAGTTAAACTGTTAAATCTACATGTTTCAACTTTAAATCTACATGTTTAAACTGTTAAATCTACACGTTTCAACTGTTAAATCTACACGTTTCAATGTTAAATCTACATGTTTCAACTGTTAAATCTCCATGTTTCAACTGTTAATTAGTTTCAACTGTTAAATCTACACGTTTAAACTTAAATCTACATGTTTAAACTGTTAAATCTACACGTTTCAACTGTTAAATCTACACTTTTAAACTGTTAAATCTACATGTTTCAACTTTAAATTACATGTTTAAACTGTTAAATCACAGTTTAAACTGTTAAATCTACATGTTTAAAACTGTGTAAATCTACATGTTTAAACTGTTAAATCTACATGTTTAAACTGTTAAATCTACACGTTTAAACTTAAATCTACATGTTTAAACTGTTAAATCACGTTTCAACTGTTACATCTAAACGTTTAAACTGTTAAATCTAAACGTTTCAAGTTAAATCTACACGTTTAAACTGTTAAATCTACACGTTTAAACTGTTAAATCTACATGTTAAACTGTTAAATCTACACGTTTAACTGTTCAGTTACACGTTTAAACTTAAATCTACATGTTTAAACTGTTAAATCTACTGTTAAACTGTTAATCTACATGTTAAACTGTTAATCTACAGGTTTAAACTGCTAAATCTACACTTTTAAACTGTTAAATCTACATGTTTAAACTGTTAAATCTACACGTTTCAACTGTTAAATCTACACTTTTAAACTGTTAAATCTACATGTTTCAACGGTTAAATCACATGTTTAACTGTTAAATCTACACGTTTAAATGTTAAATCTACATGTTTAAACTGTTAAATTACATGTTTAAACGTTAAATCACACGTTTAAACTTAAATCTACATGTTTCAACTGTTAAATCTACACGTTTCAACTGTTAAATCTACACTTTTAAACTGTTAAACTACATGTTTCAACTGTTAAATCTACATGTTTAAACTGTTAAATATACCGTTTAAACTGTTAAATCTACACGTTGCAACTGTTAAATCTACACGTTTAAACTGTTAAATACACGTTTAAACTGTTAAATCTACACGTTCAACTGTTAAATCTACACTTTAAACTTAAATCTACTGTTTTTTAAACTGTTAAATCTACATTTTTAAACTGTTAATCTACAGGTTTAAACTGTTAAATCTACACTTTTAAACTGTTAAATCTACACGTTTAAACTGTTAAATACCTACACGTTAAACTGTTAAATCTACACGTTTCAACTGTTAAATCTACACTTTTTAAACTGTAAATCTACATGTTTCAACTGTTAAATCTACATGTTTCAACTGTTAAATCTACACGTTTAAACTGTTAAATCTACACGTTAAACTGTTAAATCTACATGTTAAACTGTTAAATCTACATGTTTCAACTGTTAAATCTACATGTTTCAACGTTAAATCTACACGTTTAAACTGTTCAATCTACACGTTTAAACTGAATCTACATGTTTAAACTGTTAAATCTACCGTTTAAACTGTTAAATCTAACGTTAAACTTAAATCTACATGTTTAAACTGTTAAATCTACACGTTTAAACTGTTAAATCTACACGTTTAAACTTAAATCTACATGTTTAAACTGTTAAATCTACATGTTTAAACTGTTAAATCTACACGTTTCAACTGTTAAATCTACACTTTTAAACTGTTAAATCTACACATTTAAACTGTTAAATCTATACATGTTTCAACTGTTAAACTACATGTTTAAACTGTAAATCTACACGTTAAACTGTTAAATCTACACGTTTAACTGTTAAATATACACGTTTCAACTGTTAAATCTACACGTTTAAACTGTTAAATCTACATGTTTAAACTGTTAAATCTACACGTTTAAACTGTTCGTCTACATGTTAAACTGTTCAATCTACACGTTTAAACTTAAATTACATGTTTAAAACTGTTAAATACACATTCAACTGTTAAATCTACACTTTTAAACTTAAATTACATGTTTAAACTGTTAAATCTACATGTTTAACTGTTAAATCTACATTTAAACTGTTAAATCTACACTTTTAAACTGTAAATCTACATGTTGAAACTGTTAAATCTACCGTTTAAACTTAAATCAACATGTTTAAACTGTTAAATCTACACGTTTCAACTGTTAAATTACACTTTTAAACTGTTAAATCTACACTTTTAACTGTAAATCTACATGTTTAAACTGTTAAATCTACAGTTAAACTTAAATCTACATGTTTAAACTGTTAAATCTACACGTTTCAACTGTTAAATCTACACTTTTAAACTGTTAAATCTACATGTTTCAACTGTTAAATCTACATGTTTCAACTGTTAAATCTACATGTTTCAAAACTGAAATCTACACGTTAAACTTAAATCTACATGTTAAACTGTTAAATCACACGTTTAAACTGTTAAATCTACACGTTTAAACTAAATCTACATGTTTAAACTGTAAATCTACACGTTCAACTGTTAAATCTACACTTTTTAAACTGTTAAATACTACATGTTTCAATGTTAAATACATGTTTAAAACTGTTCAATCTACATGTTTAAACTGTTAAATCTACACGTTAAACTGTTAATCTACACGTTAAAACTGTTCAATCTACACGTTTAAACTGTTAAATCTACCGTTAAACTGTTAAATCTACACGTTTAAACTGTTAAATTACACGTTTAAACTGTTAAAATCTAACGTTTAAACTGTTAAATCTACATGTTTCAACTGTTAAATCTACATGTTTAAAACTGTTAAATCTCACGTTTCAACTGTTAAATCTACACATTTAAACTGTTAAAATCTACACGTTTCAACTGTTAAATCTACACGTTTCAACTGTTAATCTACACGTTTCAACTGTTAAATCTACACGTTTCAAAATGTTAAATCTACACGTTTAAACTGTTAAATCTACATGTTTCAACTGTTAAATCTACATGTTTAAACTGTTAAATCTACACGTTTCAACTGTTAAATCTACACGTTCAACTGTTAAATCTACATGTTTCACTGTTAATCTACATGTTTAACTGTTAAAATCTACATGTTTCAACTGTTAAATCTACATGTTTAAAACTGTTAAATCTACACGTTTAAACTAAATCTTATGTTTAAACTGTTAATCTACACGTTTAAACGTTAAATCTACATGTTTTCAAACTGTTAAATCTACACGTTTAAACTTAAATCTACATGTTTAAACTGTTAATCTACACGTTTAAACTGTTAAATCTACGTGTTAAACGTTAAATCTACACGTTTAAACTTAAATCTACACGTTTAAACTGTTAAATCTACACGTTTAAACTGTTAAATCTACACGTTTCAAACTGTTAAATCTTACAGTTTAAAACTGTTAAATAACACGTTTAAACTGTTAAATCTACATGTCAACTGTTAAATCTACTGTTTCAAACTGTTAAAAACCTACGTGTTAAAACTGTTAAATCTACACGTGTTAAACTTAAATCTACGTGTTAAACTGTAAATCTACATGTTTTAAACTGTTAAATCTACACGTTTCAACGTTAAATCTACATGTTTAAACTGTTAAATCTACACGTTTAACATATTAAATCTACGGTTTAAACTGTTAAATCTACGTTTAAACTGTTAAATCTACTCGTAAATGTTAAATCTAACGTTTAAACTGTTAAATCTACATGTTAAACTGTTAAATTACATGTTTA
>NC_043957.1:3168885-3218885 GCF_902148855.1 Sphaeramia orbicularis
ATATACAAGAGAACAGCTGGAGAAGAACTGACCACTGGAGTGACCACTGTGCATGAAAGGGTTAATTTATGAAAATATTTACCTTTCCAAACTCTCCTGTAACACAAAATGTGAATACCTGACGAAATCTGACCAACCTGAATGTCTAAAGAACATTAATGGACAATTTGAACTTCTTTCGTCCTGTTCCTCAGTGTTCAAAGTGTCCTTTGTAGATCTGACCCAGAATGCACATGGACTAATGAGAAGTGGGGGAAGAAGATTATTAAAACTTGCACTGATTTTCTTAGAAATGTCAGTTTTTTCAGGGTATTCACATGTGTTTTTTTGTTTGGATAATTTATAAAAAGAAGTATTTTCATAATTTAATGTTTTTTTTTTCCTTTACACTAAAACAAAGACAACAATTTGGAGTTGTCATTATTTATATATTATTATGTTATTATTTTACTGGTCCGGCTCACTGGAGAATCGATTTAGCTGAATGTGGAACGGAACGAAAATGAGTTTGACAGCCCTGATTTACATGTTATAAACCATCAAATAGGACCATTATAAGTAAGGCACATTTGTAATATTTCAAAAATTCGTAAAAAATTCCAAACTCTTTTAAAGTTGCTTTTATTACACTGTAACAAGTTTGTGCCGTTTTTCCACAGCAGTTTACTGTGTGATACATACAGGCGTTGAAGTGCAGGACTTACACAAAGTTCGATCAGCATTATCGGAAAGTTGGCTGGCTTTTCTCCTCTCAGGTTTGGTGAGGGTGGAGCGCCAAAATAAAAGCATGAGTTTCAAAAGAGAGTCCGTACGTATAAATGAACTAAGACTTGCTTGAAAGGCAGAACGGCATTAACGGAGATTAAAAAAAAATTGTCAGCGTTAGTTAACCCTTTCATTGCATGAATTATGAGAAACTTAGTCAGATTTTTTTTGTTTCCGAGTTTTTTTTCTCCCTCTATAGATATGATTTTTTTTAACGGACCGTTTTTATTGAGTTACAAAAATCTCCGCTCAGCTGGACACGTGCGGTTAATTTTTGAAGCAAAGAAACATTTAAAGAGCAAATATCAGAAAGTGATAAACTACACGACAAAACAAAAAATTAAGGATATTTCTTATTTTTGGTTTTTTTTTTTTGGCATTTTGCCATTTTTAAAATAAAACTATGTCTGGTCATTAAAAAAATGTGTTTCAATTTCACACACAAAAAAGGTAAAAAGTGCTGGTGCAAGCATCCCAACTGAAAAAAAAAAAAAAAAAAAAGCCCAAAAATTTAAAATATTCCTAACTTTTTGTTTGTAGTGTATGTGAAACTATGAAATATAAACATGTTTATGCAGCTAATCTGATGTTTTCTCAACATTTATCATACTCTAATACTAGTTATTACTCGCTTCATGGAGATAATATGCACAAAAAAAACCTTTTTGTTTTTGAAAACTGTTAATTACAGTTTGATAACAACTAGCAGTTGATTTCCCCTCAAACATGTGAGTGCAGATCAGGTTTATGAAGAACAAAGTTACAGTAATGGTCTGAATGTCAGTGTATTATTATGGGATGGTGCATAAGTGTGCACTGTGTTGGCTGATATGGAACTAAAATAATAAAATCCATGAATATATAAGAGAACAGCAGTAAAACAGCTGTCCACTGGAGTCACCACTGTGCATGAAAGGGTTAATGAATGCGTTAACACGGTAATAACACGTTAACTTGCCCAGCGCTAGTTATAAACCATCAAAATATGGACCATTATAAGTAAAGGCACATTTGTAATATTCCATAAATTCATTAGAAATTTCAAACTCAAGATTTCAGCAAACTGTGAATAAACTTTGTCGACATTGCCCCAAGGAAGCTTTGTATAAAATTTGAAATAAATCCAACCAGTAGTTTTGGAGATGATGAATGTTGCTGCTGCTGCAGAAAGGGAGAAAAAAAATTATGATAAGAAAAAAAAAGTGAAGGAAAAAGGTAGGAAAAGAAAAAGCCAGACGAGAAGTAAGGGAAAGTTTTACAACAGCAGTAATATAAATCTATCCAATTTACTTTGTCTATGTGCATCTGTGTGTGTGTGTGTGTGTGTGTGTGTGTGCAGGACTAGCGTGGGTCCACTAAAGAGGACCGGTGTGGCACATAACCAGGCGTGGACCCACAATACGACCACAGGGACGGGGCGATGTGTCACACTGGCACACAGACACACACATGGGCGACAGGGACAGTATAGCACGGCTTTAATGAGAAGTCTGATGCGCTCTTAGTGGCCTATTCTTTGAGTCACAGCTTCATTTGGAGGCGTCTGTGCATACGTGTGTGTGTGTTGGAGGAACGGGCAGATTTTCATGCTTTCTTACAGACATGTGTGTGGTGGCCACAGCCAATTGGACATGCCTGAACGATTTCCTTTGGAGAAGAAAATGGAGAGGGGGGGTGGGGGGTGGGGGGTAAAGAAAAGGAGTTATCTGCGGAGAGGGTGAGAGACAAAGAACATGAAAAGGGAAAAGGGAGAGGGACGCTGTAATCCCATTCATCATGTATTCTCATGACGAAAACGGGCAACGGGACGACCACGGCGGAGGATCCGTCTGTGTAATAGGGGCCTTCATTACCTTCAAAAATAATTAGCAAAGCAGTTTTCCACTTTGAATAATAAAAGAAAAACTCACCTTTTGTTGGAGGTGAGCTAAAGTTGAACCTAAAATCCACATTTCACAACAACAGCGCTGACTTTTCAGTTGGAATAATTACATGTTGGATTAAGTCACAACTATTTTGGCAGCCCATAATAGGTTTGGGTCATTTTTGTTTAACCCTTGAAGACCCTGTAATAAGGAAATAGGTGCTTTGTTTCATTGTATGAGGACCTGTGAGGAGCTGCAGAATGTTTGGAAAGAGACTCTTTATTTAATTTATAGATTTACAGAATGCGTTTTCCCTGTGGATCCTAAATGCTGTATTTTGCACATCTTCCCTGAACAGTTTCAAGTTATCGGAGGAAAAAGGAAACTTTTACATTTGTTGTTTATTACAAGCTAAATGAGTCGTTTCTTTGAGATAGAAAGATATTCAAGTTCCCACAGCGAACCAATGGATTAAAGAAACGTCTTCTAACCTGGTAATGGAAAAGCTGACGGACCTGGATAAAGGAAAGACCACAGACTTTTATAAGATCTGGACAGCTTTTTTGTAATTTTTAAAGGACTTGTCTGCATAATCAGTGAAATTGTGTCTGTCAAGTATGTTTTGTGGCACTGGGAGTGGGTGCTATTGTGTGGGCGGGGGGTGGGAGGGATTGTTTTGGTGTGTTATGTTTATGGCTTGTTCTTATAAAACAATGAAAAAGGACAGTAAATATATTCATGAAAAAAAAAAAAAAACATGAAGACCCAGCACAACTTTTATGACAGTTTCGAAATTAAATTTTCTCTATATTTAACCTATATTTATATTTAATTTATCACAATTTATTCAAATATTATCCTCTGTATTTTGCATTTTTCAGTGAAAATCAGGTATTTTCCTGTATTTAATTCACTGATCATGTAGAAGTTCATAAAAGCTCACAGTAAAGTTACGGATTATTCTATCAAAAGCAGAGAAAACTGCAGAAAAGGGGACTTTTTCAGTCCAATCTGTCATTAACTGAACATAAACCCAGTGTGTCCATCCACTGTCATTGATCCAACTCCATGGGTTTTACTGGTGAATCAATGTTGTAGAAGATGATGGTGTTTCCACGGTAACTACAGAGCCTCTGAACGTCCAAATGGGTCATATCTGATGACCGTGAAAAGATGAAGAACTGTATTTTACACCAATTATTTACATGTATCGATGGGATTAATGGATCAACAGGTATTAAACAGTTTGGATCAGTAGGTGGTTTTGGTCGGTGATGGATGTTTGGGTCTTTATACGTTAAAACAAACAAAAAAAAGAAGCCATATTGGCTTTTCAGAATTGCATTTTCACCATTTTCTCACAGTATTAATCAGAAACACATTTGACAGATTAGTTAATCCTGAAAATACTAACTAGTTACAGTCCCGTTTTTATGATGCAATGAAAAAAAGTACAAGACTTGTACTTTTAAAAAACTTTTTTTTTTTTACACCACTTAGCGGTGCCAGGCACAATAAACCCCACCCCTCACACATATTGTAGCTTTTTTCCGCATTGATCCAGCTGATGTCATCATGTCTCTGCGTGTGCTGATGTCAGCATATCAAGTGCTTCTATATATATGAGCTAAGTTTGAAATAAACTGAAACCAAACTGATGTTTTCACAGACATTTGAAATTTCACTAATTATAAGTAAATAGGAGGGGAAAAAAAGATAAAAAAAAACCCCAACTCATTTAAAACTCTAACTTTGACCTACTTTTCCCAAAATGTAACCACTTCTAATCCAGGTCACTGGCAATCTATAAACCCAATCTGGGATGAATTCAACCAATAGTTTTGCTGCTTCAGACATTTGAAATGTCGCCCATTGTAAGTAAATGGGGACGAAAAAGATTTTAAAAATTCATAAAAAAATTTAACTTTTATCTACTTTTCCCAAAATGTAACCACATCTATTCTAGGTCACTGGTAATCTACAAACCCAATTTGATATGAATTCAACCAATAGTTTTGCTGCTAGAGTGTCAACAAACAAACAAACAAACAAACAAACAAACAAACAAACAAACAAACAAACAAACAAACAAACAAACAAACCAACCAACCAACCAAAACCAATACCCACTGCCTCCCCTTCAGGAGGCGGGTTAAAAATATCCTCTGAAAAGAAGAAACAATGAGCCGTTTCTCCGCCACCCACATCCAGAATAAACCCAAGCAGAGCGCAGTGGAGTCAGTGTTTTCTAGGGTTCCTCGTTCAGGATGGCAGTTGAGGACCGCTTCCAAATCACCCATTACAAATGGACTTTATTTGGAGCCATGGCTGCCAAAGCCTGGTCAGCTCTGGAGGAAACACAAAAGCATAGAACGGCTTCACGAAATGTTGAGTTTTATTTAATATGAAGGATTTTCTAGTGGAGATGATGGTGGATCTGAAGAAGCAGAGAAACCTCCAGTGCAAACTGAGGTGGAAAGAGTTCACCTCAGCTGATTCAGACCAAAGGCTCCTGTACTGAGAAGACTGAGGACCGTTTACTGCTGAACCTTCAGAGAACGGAGGCCCATAAATGCCTGCAGAAGGTCATCCAATCAGCCCAGAACGTCAAGGTGACCAACCTCCAGTCTACTGGACGTCGACCATCAGAAAGACCTCAGGAGAGCCCACAATATCAGCGACAACCACTTCCACCACAACACGTCTACACAATCTGAGGACACACTGGCCTGGAACAGACGTGGTCCAGTTCACAGACGGTCTGTAAGTCCAGGCCATAAGACTGATGAACCCTGTGAAGCCTGAACCGTTAAATAACTGACGGAAAATTCCAGTTCTTTGAAACTGGAGCCTTTTTTGGTCCTTCTGAAAAAACACATTTTTTTTGTTTTTTCACCAAATATCAATTGCAATGTATGAATTCCAACTTTGTATCATATTTGATACATCGGGTCTCAATGCTCAAATATGTTAGAATTATTATTTTTTTTTTAAACAATATCTTTATTGAACTTTATATTACACAATTAACAATATACTCAACATCAAGCAAACAATAAGTAACATATTCCCCCCAAATAAATAAATGAATGACAGTAATAAATAAAAAATAAATAAATAAATAAATAAATAAATAAATAAATAAATAAATAAAATAAAATAAAATAAGCATAAATAAACAGTATACAGCTCCATAAATCAGCACCATTGTCAAAATTAATTGGTCTCATAACATCTGAGAAACTCAATTAAAGGTGACCATATTTTCACAAAATCCCCTCCCTCTCCTGTAACAATATAAGTGAGTCGTTCCAGTACAACATAAGATGCCATCTCCCTCCCCCACATATGTACTGAGCGTATGTCCATTTTCTTCCAGTATAAAGGTATCATCCTCCTCTCCTGCAGGAGTCCAAAGTCTCAATGCTCAAATATTATTATTTTTGAGCAAACAAATACATAATAGAACACAAACATGTCTGATACATTTGTAATTTCTTTTCTAAATGGTCCCAGTTCTTCCTCCTTCCTCACTGTCACTGGAAAGGCCTCTGGTGAACGAACTCCTCCCCCTGGTGGATTATCTGTGTGTTGGTATGTATCTAATTTTATACATCAGGTTTTTCAAGAAAAAAAATCACACTGATCATGTAGAGGGCTTCAAAACTCATGTGTCAAATATGATACATTTCCTGTTAAACCCTGACCATATTTTCAGGGGAAAAACGCCTAAACAGACAAACCCAAAGGAAATGAAGAATTCCTTCACAATAATAAGGTTCATATGGATGTTCTTGGTGTCTGTGGACATTTACAGACCTCACAGAATCTATTCCCATTGTCTAAAATATTGGATCTATTACTCTGCCTGAGTAAACTGGAACAAACTAAAAGAGAAAGTAGAATTTTTTATCCTCGCCTGTTTTTTTTTTTTTTTTTTTTTTTTTCGGCTGGATTGACAATGATATGCATCAATTAATTGTTTGTGTCTGAGATTTTTAATAGCGTATATTTCACCCCACAAAGATTAAAAATCATGTTTGAACATTAAAGTTTGCACTAAATACACTTTGGATGTACTTTTATTAACATTAGGGTCTAAACTTTGAGCAAAAGTTGAAAAAAACATCCATTGTCCTGATTTATTATATTTTTATAGAAGATGAATATTAATATAATTTTTTGAAGTCAGATGTTTCAGATCTATTGTCTATAAATGAGTTCTTATATCTGACTGGAAAGTTCCTCTTTAGGCGATTCTGTCTGATTTTAAGTGTGATGAGATATTTGGACTAGAAATGAGGAAAATACACTTGGTAAGATTTAAATTTCGGCAGTGCATCATATGACAATAAAGTCTTTGTATCCTTCAATCTGTTCAGGGATTCGCCAAATAAACAAGTGGTACGATGGGATTTGCAGATCTGGCAGGTTTGGAGGTCTGGCGCCATCGCTTCCTTTCAGGTTTTACTGGAGATTGTTTGGGTGGGACTTGGTGATGGGTTTTGGAACCTGAGGTGTTTCTCTGTGTTTCACCACGTTGCAGAGATTTCTCCAACAGTGAAGCCTCTGATTTGACAAATGTCTGGGCTAAAGCTACAAAGGTTTGACAGGGGAGTACGATGGTTGGCGGCGGTGCTAAAGAGCGACTTGTGTAAATTCAAGAAGACTGTGAATATGCAGAGATGTTGGATCGTCTTTCTCTTCCTCCAACGTTTGTTTTCCATCACCTGCCTTTTATTTTTATGGCTCTATGAATCCCTTCCTGTCTCCGTTCACATTCACATGGAGCTTCACAGACAGAAAACCTCGTCTTCCTTATTGCGAACAAATCAGGAGACCATCCAAGACGCAGATTCCCCTGAAACGCAAATTCTCTCAGCATGCTATGGCTTTCCAAGGCGAGCTGCAGCCATGATGCAACGCTGAATGGCAGAGCAGAAATCAGAAGGAGACGGATCATAATAAAAGATGCATCAAAAATCTCTCCTTTTTTTTTTTTTTGGATCACTCCTCATGTTCATGTAGACACAACCAGCGTTCTGTCGGCATTTTCCACTGCAAAGACGACACCGTGTCTTACAACGAAGATTAGGGGAACTGAGAGTTCGGCTGACGGTTCATATTTAGCTCTGAAACATCACACTTAGTCAGAACCTACAGTATCTACTGCATGTATCCATCCCTGAACGCAACACAAATATCGATCTTTAACCCAGAAAAACCCAAACATCTACCACCGACCAGCAACGGATCAGCATCTACTGATCTGAACTGTTTCATACCTGTTGATCCACTAATCCTATCAATACATGTACATAATTGGTGTCAAATACAGTTCTTCATCTTTTCACGGTCATCAGATATGACCCATTTGGACGTTCAGAGGTTCTGTAGTTACCATGGAAACACCGTCATCTTCTACAACATTGATTCACCAGTAAAACCCAGTTGGTGTTCGATCAGTGACTTGGTTTGTGTTCAGTTAATGATATGTTTTACCGAAAAAGTCACTTTTTCGTCAGTTTTCTTTGTTTTTGATAAAAATAACTTCTGAATTTACCTGGAGCTTCTATGAACGTGTACATAATTAGTGAATTACAGTCGCGGAAGAAATTATTATTCCATCCAAAGTCATCAAAAACAATGGTTATACAATCCAGTCCTAACTCCTGTGTGTGTCATGTGACTAAAACAGACAGAAAAGAAAACATGGAATGAATAAAAGCACTGTTTTTGTCAGTACAATGACAGAGATACTGATGGAAGAACTGAAGGGATTTTGGTTTTTATCAAGAAAACATGTTAAATGGATAGATATCAGCTCTGAAATTAAACTACTATGAGCTAGTTTTGTTGGTATTATTATATTTGTCCAAACCCATGGAGTTGGATCAGTGATAGTGTTTATAAATGCTTGTTTTATGTTCAGTTGTTAGTATCTTTGCTAAAAAAAAGTTACATTTTCTTCAGTTTTTCCTGTTGTCAAATAATAACCTTTGAATTTACTGAGTTTTCATGAACATCTACATGATCAGTGAATTAAATACAGGGAAAAATACCTGATTTACACTGAAAATGCAAAATACAGAGGATAATATGAGAATAAATGGTATAAAAATCCAAGCATCCACCACTGACCAAAAGCATCTACTGATCTAAACTGTTTCATACCTGCTGATCCACTAATCCTATCAATACATGTACATAATTGGTTTGTGTTCAGTTAATGATATGTTTTACTAAAAAAGTCACTTTTTCGTCAGTTTTCTTTGTTTTTGATAAAAATAACTTCTGAATTTACCTGGAGCTTCTATGAACATGTACATGATTAGTGAATTACAGTCGCGGAAGAAATTATTATTCCATCCAAAGTCATCAAAAACAATGGTTATACAATCCAGTCCTAACTCCTGTGTGTGTCATGTGACTAAAACAGACAGAAAAGAAAACATGGAATGAGTAAAAGCACTGTTTTTGTCAGTACAATGACAGAGATACTGATGGAAGAACTGAAGGGATTTTGGTTTCTATCAAGAAAACATGTTAAATGGATAGATATCAGCTCTGAAATTAAACTACTATGAGCTAGTTTTGTTGGTATTATTATATTTGTCCAAACAAATGGAGTTGGATCAGTGATAGTGTTTATAAATGCTTGTTTTATGTTCAGTTGTTGGTATCTTTGCTAAAAAAAAGTTACATTTTCTTCAGTTTTTCCTGTTGTCAAATAATAACCTTTGAATTTACTGAGTTTTCATGAACATCTACATGATCAGTGAATTAAATACAGGGAAAAATACCTGATTTACACTGAAAAATGCAAAATACAGAGGATAATATGAGAATAAATGGTATAAAAATCCAAGCATCCACCACTGACCAAAAGCATCTACTGATCTAAACTGTTTCATACCTGCTGATCCACTAATCCTATCAATACATGTAAATAATTGGTTTGTGTTCAGTTAATGATATGTTTTACTAAAAAAGTCATTATTTCGTCAGTTTTCTTTGTTTTTGATAAAAATAACTTCTGAATTTACCTGGAGCTTCTATGAACATGTACATGATTAGTGAATTACAGTCGCGGAAGAAATTATTATTCCATCCAAAGTCATCAAAAACAATGGTTATACAATCCAGTCCTAACTCCTGTGTGTGTCATGTGACTAAAACAGACAGAAAAGAAAACATGGAATGAGTAAAAGCACTGTTTTTGTCAGTACAATGACAGAGATACTGATGGAAGAACTGAAGGGATTTTGGTTTCTATCAAGAAAACATGTTAAATGGATAGATATCAGCTCTGAAATTAACCCTTTCATGCACAAATTATGAGAACCTTAATCAAGATTTTTGTCCCTGAGTGTTTTTATTCCTCTTTAGGCAAGAAAAAAGCAACGCAATTGAAAAAGTTCTTATGAAAAATAAATAAATAAATAAACAAAAAATGTATAAAAAAAAAAAAAAGTTCAAAAAATGACATACTACTACTACTACTAATAAAAATGATCTTATGAACCTATTTTACATGAAGTTGCAAAACTGTCCATTCAGCTGGACACCGTGCATTTAATTTTTGAAACAAAGAAACATGTATTTACAAATAAATTGTGTAAAAAACTGTGGGGAGGGGCTTGTATTTCTGGGGATGAGAGTATGCTCAGGGGAGATCTACACAATGTTACCAATTCATGTCAGAAAAGATTCGTAGTGTCTTAAAACGTTAATAAAGATATGTGCAAAAACAAAAAAAAAACAAACAAATCCATGAATGTATAAGAGAACAGCTGCAGAACAGCTGTCCACTGTAGTGACCAGTATACATGAAAGGGTTAAACTACTATGAGCTAGTTTTGTTGGTGTCATTATATTTGTCCAAACCCATGGAGTTGGATCAGTGACAGTGGTTACAGATGCATGTTTTATGTTCAGTTATTGATATGTTTGCTAAAAAAAAGTTAGATTTTCTTCAGTTTTCTCTGTTGTCAAATAATAACCTTTGAATTTACTGAGTTTTCATGAACATCTACATAAACAGTGAATTAAATACAGGGAAAAATACTTGATTTACACTGAAAAAATGCAAAATACAGAGGATAATATGAGAATAAATGGTATAAAAATCCAAACATCCACCTTTAACCAAAAGCATCTACTGATCTAAACTGTTTCATACCTGTTGATCCACTAATCCTATCAATACATGTAAATAACTGGTGTCAAATACAGTTCTTCATCTTTTCATGGTCATCAGATATGACTCATTTGGACGTTCAGAGGCTCTGTAGTTACCATGGAAACACCGTCATCTTCTACAACATTGATTCACCAGTAAAACCCATGGAGTTGGATCAATGACAGTGGATGGACACACTGAGGTTATGTTTACGTTGAGAAATTTGCTAAAAAAAAAAAAAAAAAAAAGTTACATTTTCTTCAGTTTTCTTCAATGTAAAATAATAATAATCATTGAATTTACTGAGTTTTCATGAACAGTTAATTAAATACAGGGAAAAATACCTAATTTATACTGAAAAATGCAAAATACAGAGGATAATATTAGAATAAATGGTATAAAAATCCAAGTATCCACCACTGACCAAAAGCATCTACTGATCTAAACTGTTTCATACCTGCTGATCCACTAATCCTATCAATACATGTACATAATTGGTATAACATACAGTTTCATGATCATCAGATTTGACTCCTTTGGACGTTCAGAGGCTCCGTAGTGAACATGGAACGTTAATTCACCAGTAAAACCGATGGAGTTTGATAAATGAAAGTGAATGGACACACATAGTTTGTGTTCAATTAATGGTAGATTTGCTGAAAAAGTCACTTTTTCTTCTGTTTTCTGTGTCAATGTACGAAACCTTTGAATTGACTTTGAATGCATTAAGCTTTAAGGAACATCTACATGATCAGTGAATTGAAATGTTGAAAAAAAAATCCTGATTCACAGTGAAAAACGCCAAATACAGAGGATAATACTGAAATAAATTATGATAAATCCCTTAAGGATAGTTAAATAGAGAGGAAAAAATCCTTTGGGAACTGACACAAAAGTAGCACTGGGTCTTTATGGGGTGAAAAAAGACAGACTTTTCCTTCCATTTCTTTGAATATGTTCATCATGAATCACCGGCAGCTGTTCTAAAACGTTCAGCAGCTTTTAAAACCACCGGTCCTGTTAGTATGTGTTCAGATCTCAGCGAAGTGGGAGCTTTTCTGTGGACTAATAGGATTCATGTGGACATCTACAGACTCCATAATGAACTGTTTGCATTTGTTCATGTTCGACATATTTCCCTGAAAATCCAAATCACTTGTTTGGACTCGTACAGCATCAGTGAATGAAACGTAAATGAATGCACCTGTTTAAACCCCTTTAGCCCTATCAGCCCGTCTGCGGCCTGAAAAAATTATATTATTTTTCATCTACTCTAAAAATATAATAAACTAGAAAAGCGCAAAAATTCCCCACATAATCGGTGATACAAATCCTACATTTATTTTTTAAAATAAAATCCGTCTTCTGGATCAGATCCGGATCAGCCTTTGAAATGTGATAGAGGACCCCATTGTCAATTCCTGAATTAAATTTCATGAGTTTTGGTCAATAATTAAGTGAGATATTGGGAAACGAAAATTTTGGCCCCATTTACCACAATGTTAACGAAAATTTCAAAGTGATCCAGAATCCAGGATTTCTTCCGGATCACCCCCAAAAGTTAATCATTTCTTCCTTATCCCATTTCCAACAAACCCTGAAAATTTCATCCAAATCTGTCCATAACTTTTTGAGTTATGTTGCACACTAACGGACAGACAAACAGACAGACAAACAAACCCTAGCAAAAACAGAACCTCCTTGGTGGAGGTAATCAGGACAATGGATGTTTTTTTTTCAACTTTTGCTCAAAGTTTAGACCCTAATGTTAATAAAAGTACATCCAAAGTGTATTTTAGTGCAAACTTGAATGTTCAAACATGATTTTTAATCTTTGTGGGGTGAAATATACACTATTAAAAATCTCCGACACAAACAATTAATTGATGCATATCATTGTCAATCCAGCCGAAAAAAACAAAAAAAAAAAAAAACAGGCGAGGATAAAAAATTCTACTTTCTCTTTTAGTTTGTTCCAGTTTACTCAGGCAGAGTAATAGATAGAATATTTTAGACAATGGGAATAGATTCTGTGGGGTCTGTAAATGTCCACAGACACCAAGAACATCCATATGAACCTTATTATTATAAGTGTTATAAGGAATTCTTCATTTCCTTTGGGTTTGTCTGTTTAGGCATTTTCCCCTGAAAATATGGTCAGGGTTAAACAGGTTAAGATGATATTAAACTCAAGCTCCAACTTATACTTGTTTTTATAGACAAATATTTATTTTAGTACAAATGTTTTTCTGTCTTTGCAAAAAAAAAAATCCTAGTAAATTCATTTGTTTTAACCCATAAAGACCCAGAGCTACTTCTGTGCCAGTTCCTAAATGAATTTATCTCTTTATTTTAACCCTTCTTAAATGATTTATCGCCGTTTATTATAATATTATGCTCTGTATTTGAGCTTTTTTTGTCATAATCATGTATTTTCCTGTATTTAATTGACTGATCATGTTGATGTTCATAAAAGATCAGATTAAAGTTGAGGGTTATTATATTAACCCTTTCATGCCCAGTGGTCACTCCAGTGGACAGTTCTTCTCCAGCTGTTCTCTTGTATATTCATGGGTTTTTATGTTTTAGTTCCACATCAGCCAACACAGTGGACACTTACGCACCATCCCATACACCACAGGTGTCAAACATGCGGCCCGGGGGCCAAATCCGGCCCGCCAAAGGGTCCAGTCTGGCCCTTGGGATGAAATTGTAAAATGCAAAAATTACACTAAGATACTAATTCTTTTAGTTCAGTTTCCACATTCAGACTAATTCAATCTCAAGTGGGCAGGAGCAGTAAAATACTATCAAAACAACATATAAATAACGACAACTCCAACTTTTTCTCTTTGTTTTATGAAAATATTTACATTTACCAAGTATAATTAAAAAAAAAAAGTGAATAACCTGAAATGTCTTAAGAGAAGTAAATACAATTTTAACAAGATTCTGCCGGTTACTAAGTGTTTTGTGTATTTGTAGATCCACTATGATCTGTAAGTTATAATGTACATGTGTAAATGATAAACTGAGGCAGAATATTGTTAAAATTACACTGATTTTTTTTTATCTTTTGAAAGGATAGTTTGTAGATGTAAACCTTTTCATAATGTAAACTGACTTTTTTCCACTCTAAAACATAGAAAAAAGTTTGGAGTTGACATTATTTCTATATTATTATGTTATTATTTTACTAGTCCGGCCCACTTCAGATCATATTTAGCTGAATGTTCTAGATAAACCTGATCTGCACTAACATGTTTAAGTGTAAACCAATTGTTATTTGTTAGACAAGAAGTTTTTTTTTTGCACATTATCTCGATGAAGTGAATAATTACTGGCATTAGAATATGTTAAAATGTGAGAAGACATCAGATTAGGAGCATTAAAAATGTTTTTATTTCACTGTTTTCATATCACTTTCTGATATTGGGTTTTAAACATATGTTTCTTTACTTCAAAAACTAAACGCATGGATATTTTTGTAACTCCACAGGAAAAAAACACTCGATCGCCTTGTTTTTTTCATGCCTAAGGAGGAATCAAAAACACTGAAGAAAGAAATCTTGACTAAGGTTCTCACAATTCATGCATGAAAGGGTTAAAAACAGAGAAAACTGAAGATAAAAGGACTTTTTCAACAAAATCTATCATTAATCGAGCATAAACCAAGTGTCTCCATCCAGCATGAGACACTGTCCACAAAGTTTGTGAACAGTTTTGAGAATTATTTATTTATTTATTTATATATTTCATTTAATGGGCCATATGTTGATGGCTTATAACATGGAAATTGTTCGTTTTAACCCATAAAGACCCAGCATGACAAGTGTAACACTTCCCAAATGAATTTTTCCTCTATATTTAACTGTCCTTAAGTGGTTTATCTTCATTTATTCTAATATTATCTTGAGTATTTTGTGTTTTCTTCAGTGAAAATCAAGTATTTTCCAACATTTAATTTACTAAGCATGTAGCTGTTCATAAAAGCTTAGATTAAAGTTGAGGTTTATTTTATCAAAAACAGAGAAAAGTGCAGAAAAAGTGACTTTTTCAGTCAAATCTCTCATTATCTGAACATAACCCCAGTGTCTCCATCCACTGTCATTGATCCAACTCCATGGGTTTTACTGGTGAATCAATGTTGTAGAAGATGACGGTGTTTCCATGGTAACTACGAAGCCTCTGAACGTCCAAATGGGTCATATCTGATGACCATGACAAGGTGAAGAACTGTATTTGACACCAGTTATTGACATGTATTAATAGGATTAGTGGATCAACAGGTATTAAACAGTTTGGATCAGTAGATGGTTTGTGTCACCGGTGGTTTTTTGGGTCTTTATGGGTTAAGAAGAAGAAAATGTAAAATTAGGACAAACACAAACCGAACTGAAACATAAGGTTTTCTAAACTTAAAGATCTGCATCATGAGACAATATATAAATAAATACAGACGTGAGAAAACTGTTTCAGGTCTGTGTCCGTTCAAAAAAGGAACGTGTGAGGAATTGCATAAATGATGGAAACACGATCATGAACAAAATTACATAATAATTACATTGTGTATTATTTAAGTCTGATCGACTTTTTTAAAAATTTAGATTATATTTAAATGAGATTTTCTTGTCTTTTTCTTTTTTTTTTTTACCTGCTGATGGAAATTAGCTGTATGCCTTTTGTATTTATGTGTAAATGTTTATTAATACACTCTTAAAAGGATGAATATTTGGTTAAAATACTATTGATAGCTGCAAAAAAATATATGTCACAAGGAACTGGGAGAAGACAACCGTTCCATTAAAGGACCAGTGGACAACAACAACTGAAGAAATATTTCTAATGGAAAAATGAACACAGACTGAGACTGGAAGAACCACAGCTGGAAAAAGAGTGGAATAAATGGACCATATTTACACAAAATCAATAGACTGACTGTTACTACTCAGGCCCATTGTTTTCCTCTGTACTCATTTGTTCTCCTGTTTGTCTGTTCTGGTTTTTTTTGTGTGTGTTGTTGTTGTTTTTTTTTTTTAATTTTTTTATTTTTTATATTGTCCATATGACTGTCCAAAGATTTACTTACTTTACTTAGTTACTAAATGATGGATGCAATGCCTTGGCTGAGTTTGATAATGTTGGGGTGTTTTTTTTATTTTTATTTTTATTTGTTTGTGTGTGTGTGTGTTTATGTATGTACAATGTAACTGCTGAACCCTGCTGTTTTTCATCTCCTTTTTGTATTTTTTCTGAAAACAATACAAATTATTTGAAAATAAAAAGCCTGTCCAAAGATTTGAGTGAAAAACAAAAACAAAAATAAAAAAACAGTTCATTAATAGAAACTGATTCTAAAAATCAATCAATCAACCAACCAACCAACCAATCAATCAATCAATCAATCAATCATTCAGTCAAATAAAATGTCGTAAAATCCAAACTAATCATCTGGATGAACAGTGATTGATCATATTAAGTTGAAATACATGTCTATGACAATTCTTTGGTTTTCAGTGTAAAGGTATAAATGAGCTGCAGATCTCTGTACTTATTCATATTTATTTATTTATTTATTTATTTATCTAAATTTGTAAAAAAAAAAATAAAAAAATTGTTGGGATGTGTAGAGAAGAAAAGTACATTTAAAAAAAAAAATTACATTCTAAATATGCAGACTAAAACAAATACATATATTTACAGTGAGTTTGATGTTCATGGTTTAAGTAATTCTTAAAAAGCAATAATGTTTAAAAAAAGAAAAAAAAGAAAAAAGAAAAAAAAAAGATCCTAACAATGATGAACTCAAGTTGTATTCGTCACTTTAACGCTGTAAAAAAAGAAAACTAATAATAATAATAAAAGAGCTGTTTCACTGGTCTACAAGGAAAATGCTTCCAGAATAAAATTAATTAAATTTTACCACATGAGAGTCACTGATAAAGAAAAATCAAGTCCTAAATGCTGGTTGGCTGAACTTTACTAGATACAGCCTTGGGTCAAAATGTGAAATTCAAGACTTAAGGAGAGAATGGGTTTGACTCCAAAGGAATATTTGTCTCAGATCTACAAGATCTACTTCAAAACACTGTCTGCACATTAGAATACATTCACTTTACAGCTTCTATTTAGTGGAAGATTTATAAAACTGTTATAGAAATGTACATAAACTAATATATATGTGGAATAACACTTAATCATATACCTTGAAAATATCAGCAAACCGGCACTTTTGTCATTTATTTTCCAATTCATCTTATTAAAATACATAACATTTAGGACATTTAATCTCTGAAGCAAATCATTTCTAAAACATTGTAGACCGGTGTTTGCGGTTCATATAAGCTGCTTCTGTTTATGAAGTAAAATTAGACCAAAAAAAGAAATGTAGACAAACACAAACAGCAGCAGTAGTCAGTCCGAGCCCAGCTGAGTGTTTTTCAGCTTCATTTCTTCATTCTTTTCAACAGCAGAGAGCGAGCGTGGCCTCCGCCCGGACTGGGATAAACACAGGAACGACTGTTTTTCCCTTCAACCCGGTCAAAATTCCTCCACCCACGATGTCATTTACTGCTCCGTTAGAAAATCAGGAACCATCGCCTGAACTTAATCAAAATTTCACCAGGCTTTAAATGGAAAACACTTGACAGATTGTTCCGGTATTTCCCCTTTTAATTAAGAATGTGGCATCTTATCGAAGGCCAGGGTTGACAAATCACAGAGAATTTATTTGTTACACTTTGAAAGAAGTTGAAAAACTTGTGGCAGTGCAGCCACATTTACATACCACTTCCAGATAAATGCCGGCCCGCTGTTTGTCGCCTAATCCCAAATTAGGATCTTAATTTTGTGAGCATGTGCGAGTTCTTTCAGAGTCTACAGGGAGGCTTTGCTCTTTGGATGGAGGAAAAGAACAGCCCCCAAAAAATGAGGATTGTGTTTTCCACTCGGTGGCATTAAGAAGAAATTAGCCCCATTAATGCCCCATTTCCAAATCAGCTTCTTAAAGTCCTCGGCTTTTAAAACTGACGGTAATATTTAAGGTTATTAAGGCGAAAAGTACCCAGAGTACGTAAATAATGTAATTCTGCATTTAAAGTCAAACAATAACTACAATATGAACACCATTCATCTGATAATAATCTGATTATTAACGTGTGAAAACAGTGAAATCCTCCATCAGAACCCAGAGGGATACAGTTTATTACATAGATCTGAGACAAATAGATCAAGTTTGTATCCTGTAGCCGCCCAGAATTTGTACCACTCCTTTTTTTAAAATAGTCTTCCTGTATTTATTCTTTGTTTTATGTTTTTTTTCTGCATAAAATGTGTCATGTTTAAAGACCCCAGAGGTATTGTAATACTAGGACTGTTTTTAAGTCAGAAATACCAAAACTGTAAGCACCCACTTCATATGTTTGTTTTTTATTTATTTATTTTTCCACTTTTATATGTATAAAATAATAAATACGAAAAGGGCTCTAATAGAAAAGAAAATGTATTATTTTTAATCCATTGTTTCATTTGTTATTGGTTTATTGTTCTTATTTTTTTTGCTGTTTTTAATTGTACAGCTTTTTTATGTTTTTAATCTATTCTTGTATTTTATTCTTTTATTTAGGATTTATTTATTCTTCTATATTTTGTATTTTTATTTATTTATATATTTTTTTTACAGTTCTATGTCTTTTAATCTATTCTTTTATTTTACTGTTATTTTGGTTTTATTTATTCTTATGAATTTTAAATTTTTTTTTAACTTTTTTTTTAACTTTTTTTTTTACAGTTCTATGTATTTTAATCTATTCTTGCATTATACTCTGTTATTTTGGTTTTATTTCTTCTGATGTATTTTAAATTTTAAAAACTTTTTTTTTTTTTTTTTTTTTTACAGTTCTATGTCTTTTAATCTATTCTTGTTTCATCTGTTATTTTGTTTTTTATTATTTTTTCTGTACAGCACTTTGGTCCACTGTAGTTGTTTTAAAGTGTTTTACAAATAAAGTTGGATTGGATTGGAACAACAAATCAGCCCAAAACACCTGAACGCCTCATTTAGCCTCTAACCCTTTAAAGGACACTCATTGAAATACTCTGAAATTCAACATTTCAACCTTAGCCTGTTATTAAACATCGTCATCTCCCTCCTCTTGCCATAAAACATCTGAGCAGCACTTGATAAAAAGTAAACACATGCAGTAAAACAACTGTAATAAGGTCATAAAGTGACAAAAATCCCTCATATTCACTATTTACAGCCTGAGAATCATTACTGTATAGTGTTTTTAAAAAACAACATGATTCTGGACCCCATATTTAACCTTTAGGGGTATGAGCCTATTTTGTCCGTTTTTGAGCACTTTTGATTTTGCCTTTATATACAATATAAAGAAATGTTTACTGTACCCATGTTTGGTATCTTTTTTTTCAGCACAACTTCATCTATTTCATCTGTCTATTATTTTTTCACTTTAACCTACTGTATCAACACAAAAGGCCAAAAAACACACATAAAAAATAAAATCCGATTTGAAAAATTTACTTAATTTATTGCATAAATAACACACAGATGCATAATGAACCTTTTCAACGACTTTAAAAGTGAATATTGGTTCGAAATATTAGGTATAGAAAATTAAAATTCGAATAAATCAAACTATACTCAAATATTTGACATAAAAGCAGATCTTTACATAGATGTTTTCTACAACCACCCCACCCCCACCCCCCCAGTCCTCCCAGTTTCCTCATCCAGTTCAGGTGGGGGTCATTGTCACCCTTACCTGTAATGCTAATGCAGTCTGTGGATTAGAATCTGTAGATTTGGACAGTTTTTTGTTTTGAAAAAGGACCTAAAATGCCCCCCCCCCACCTCATTTTCATACTTTCATTCATGTTTATTTGCTCCAGTTTCAAACCGTCATATCTCTGGTTGTATTTGCTCTATAAACATCAAATAAAAAGTGGGAGAGTGTTTCAAGTCCGCACTTTCGAATGCAGTTGTCCCCAGTGGTCTACGGGAGTGACTTATGACGCTACGACGTGTTGAAAATGTCATGTGATTGAGGGACGGGGCCATGACAGGGTCCTTCCAGTTTAGTTTTATTTAGTTTGGACTTTTTTTTCTCTAATTCAGTTCGTTTTAATTCATTTTTAGAGCAGGTTTGATAGTTTTATTAGTTTTCTTTTTTTTTTCTAAATGCTTAGTTTTAGTTTAGTTTTAGTTCAGTGGTCTCTTTTCTCTTCTTCTCTGTGGTCGTATTCACATAAATCCCAGACAGGACTCTGCTGCTTTATTCTCCATGTTTCCAGGTAGAGTGGGGACCAGAAGACGACTGGAAACCACAAGTGAACACAAGTGACGGACCCTTAAATATCATATGGGGACAGCAGAGAAAATTGCTTCAGGGAAATAAATCACTTTCATGTCAATCTGACATTGACAAAGACAAAAACTAAGGGAATTTTATCCATAATTTTTATCCGTTTTAGTTAGTTTTGTAAACACACAGTACAGTTTCAGTTCGTTATGTTTATTCTTTTTTCTTTTTCTAATTCTCTTTATTGAGTTATTTCACATAGTAACAAAAACGTGTTCACGTACATTCATTGTGCTCAGTGCAACAAAAATGAGAACACGCAGTAAAACAAAAAGCACACAAACAACAGCAAACACTGAACATCAAAAAACCAAAGTGAGGATATCATGTATCGCTCATCCTAAGTTGTTTGCACATTTGCGTTATTAAAATAATCAATGAAAGGTCGCCATGTTGAGTGGAATGTTTTTTTTCTTTTAATTCTAGTTTTTATTTATTTCAGTTAATGAAAATGTTTTTACAATTCTAGTTTTTGTCATTTCGTTAGTTGTCGTTAGCGATAATAACCTTGCACCTGACGTATATTACCCAATAAATTCCTTTCATCTGCCTCTGCGGTAGCGGGGGGGGGGGGGGGGGGCTCTTAAACCCCCCCACCCCCAAAATGACACTTCTACTGAAACAAAGGGAGCTTGTGTGCGTTCTTCTTCCTCACCCTTCACCTCCGTCTCCTTATTAAGTGGGCGATTAAAGCCGAACAACAAACAACGCACACTTGAAAAGGCGCGGCGCACTAATAGTAATTACGGAGGTGGAAAAGTCCAAGGGTCGGTGGGAAAGGCGGGTTTAAATATCAGCGTGGGGTACGGCTTTCTAAATGGACCTCATCAACACACTGGCCTGTTATCGTCCCCGTTGATGCTTTTCTCTGTGTTTTTTTTTTTTTTTTTTCCCTTGTGTTTTGGGGCGGCTGATTAAGTAGGGCTCACTTGTAATGAGCCATGAGGACTAATTGGGATTGTCAGAAAAAGAGAGACAGCGGGAGACGCGGCGCTTCGGCATTTACAAGTGCAATAAGTCAAATACGAGGAGACGAGATGAAAAAGGGACGCTCCGCCTGTCCCTCCAGACTTTCCCCCAGAAACAAGTTCACAAATCTGATTTCTTTTTGCCTTCCCACTGTGGAAAAGTGGAATGATCTGCATACGAGTGTGTGAAAGTCGTCTTTTTTTCCTGTTTGGGAGTTACAATCCTGCTAATAGAGTGCAATGTTTTCATGAATGTAAAAGACCGTTCTCTGCTGCAGATGTACGGAAAAGAAACATGATGCAGCAAGTTTAGAACGTCACACAGAATGACAAGAAATGATGAAATATTAACCCACAAAGACACTGTTGTGCTAGCTCCCAAATACATTTTTCTGTCTATTTAATCTTTGTTAAGTGATTTATCTCCATTTATTATAATATTATTCTCTGTATTTTGTATTTTCTTGTGCATATTCTGCATTTTCCCGTCAGTTTTAATTCACTGATCATGTGGATGTTCATTAAACTCAGAGTAAATTAAAAGGTTATTATTTTACAAAAGAGAAAACGGAAGAAACTGTGACTTTTTCAACAAGTAAATCAATAACTGAATGTAAAACCAAGCATCCACCACTTCTGTCATTGATCCAGTTCCATGGGTTTTACTGGTGAGTTAATGCTGTAGAAGATGACGGTGTTGCCATGGGTTTTTTCCATTACAGACTTAGGATTTTGTTTATCTTTATTCATTTTATTTGTTTTTCTTAATTTGTTGCCTATTTTATTTATTTCCCAAACATTGCTACGTTTGCGACTTATTTTATTCATGTTACTTAATTTATTTTTTTGTTAATTTATTAGCCCGCCCCCTGAAGGGGAGGCATGGGCTATTGTTTTTGGTTTGGTTTGTTTGATTGTTTACTTTCTAGCAGCAAAACTATTGGTTGAATTCATATCAAATTTGGTTTATATATTGCCAGTGACCCAGAATAGATGCCATTACATTTTGGGAAAAATAGGTCAAAGTTAACATTTTTTAGAAATTTAAAAATTTTTTTTTTTTTTTTTTTACCCATTTACTTGTAATGGGCGACATTTTATGTGTTTGTAGCAGTAAAACTATTAGCTGAATTTTACCAAATTGGGTTTATATATTGGCAGTGACCCAGAATAGATGTGGTTACATTTAGGGAAAAGTAAGTCAAAGTTCCTACTTTTTATGAATTTTTAAAATCTTTCTTTTTTCCATTTACTTATAATGGGTGAAATTTAAAATGTCTATGAAAACACCAATTTTGTTCCCATTTACTTCAAACTTGGCATATATATAAAGGCAATTGATATGCTGACATCACTACATGCATATTATTATTATTATTATTATTATTATTATTATTATTATTATTATTATTATTATTATTATTCATTCTTAATGAGCTGAATGTGCTCCATCGTATCCGGATGCAGCGTTTGTTTCACACACTTGAAGTGACCTCCTTACACACTCGTGTTAATTTCCTTGTAATTTTCATTTTGTTGAGATTTAACCTGTGTTTTAACCTGCACCGTCTAATTATGTCACTTCAAGCTGAATTGGAAATGAGGAGAAATAAATGATGTGAAGAAGAAAACGTCTCCTCGGGCGTCGTGATTTAAAAGGTTGGAGGATTTTCATCTTAAAAAAAAAAATAAGAGGAAAGGGAGATGATGAATTAGAAAATAATGTCAACATATGCTTTAAGGTTGTGGGTTTAAGATCCACACTCGGCTTCATGAAGTATTAACGGCTGCGGTCGGATTCATCAGGAGTAAAAAGCCTGAAATCAGAAGTAGTTCAGGTTCCACATTCAGCCCAGTTTAATCTAAAGTGAACCGGACCAGTAAAATAATAAAATTACAGTATGAAAATGTTTACATCTACCTATTACCCTTTAAAAAATACAAACAACCGGACATCTATTATGAAAAATACATATAATTTTAACCATATTCTGCCTCAGTTTATCATTTACACATAAATATTAGAATGTACAGATCACAGTGGATCTACAAATACACAATATATTTAATAAAAGGCAGAATATTGGCAAAATGATACTCATAATTTCTTAAGTTGTTGATATTTTCTCCATGTTAGTCACATTTTGTTTGGTTTTTTCATTTGGTTTTTATTGCAAAAGGTGGCTAAATGATAAATCTCTATTCATCCAATAATAAATTAAATTGAACTGAAAAAGTTTGTGAACTTTGCATCATATTTTCTTGTGTTTATTGGATTTCACTATTTTTATTTTATCTTATTTTATTTTATGTTTTATTGAAAAAGGTGACAAAATATCTCCAACATTACCATTCATACAGATGTTTTCTATTCGAGTCCTTTTCATATTTCTTATTTTATACATACAAAAGTGTAAAAAAAAATAAACCAAAACAAACATGAACTGGGTGCTTACACTATCAGTTTTTCTCACTTAAAAACAATCATAGCATTACAATACCTCTGGGTTCTTTAAACATCACACATGTTTATGCAGAAAAACAGGAAACAAAGAATAAATACAGGGAGATTATAAAAAAATAATTTTTTAGAGGAGTGATACAAATAAACTTGATCTATTTGTCTCATATATATAAAATAAAATGTATCCCTCTGGATTCACACACCAGTTTTTCACACATTAATAATCAGATTATTATCCATAATTTTAACACTGTTAATAATGTGGTTATTGTTTTACTTTAAGTCCAGTACTAGATTTTTTACTTGGTTACTCTGATTATAATTAGCCTTAATGATGTTAAATATTACCTCCAGTTTTAAAAGCCGAGGACTTTAAGAAGCTGATTTGGAAATGAAGCATTAACGGGGCTCATTTCTTCCTCATACCACCGATACTAGAATACCACTGCGTTCTTTAAACATTACACATGTTTATGCAGAACAAACATAAAACAAAGAATAAATACAAGGACGTTATAGAAAAGAGGACATTTTTAGAGGAGTGATACAAATTCTGGGTGGCTACAGGATACAAACTTGATCCACTTCTTCTAAATGTGATAAAATTTATACTCATTTATTCCCTTTTTTTTTTTTTTTTTTTTTAAATTTATTTTAACCCTTTCATGCACGAAGTATGAGAACCCTGATTGAGATTTTTTTTTCCTGAGTGTTTTTATTCCTCTTTAGCCAGAAAACAAAAAAACAAATACAATTGATTTTTTATGAACTTATTTTTCATGTAGTTACCAAAATGTCCTCTCAGCTGGACACCATGTGTTTAACCCTTTTATGCACAGTGGTCACTCCAGTGGACAGTTCTTCTCCAGCTGTTCTCGTGTATATTCATGGGTTTTGTTGTTTTAGTTCCATATCAGCCAACACAGTGGACACTTACGCATCATCCCACACACTGACATTCAGACCATTACTGTAACTTTACTGTTCTTGATAACCTGATCTGCACTAACATGTTTGAGAGTAAATCAAGTGCTTGTTCTTGTTATTAGACTGTAATTAATAGTCTTTTTTTTTTTTTTTTTTTTACCAAAATAGTTTCTTTTTTGCATATTATCTCCATGAAGTGAGTAATGACCTGTATTAGTGTATGTTAAAACGTGACAAAACATCAGATTAGCTGCATTAAAAATGTTTTTATTTCATAGTTTTCACAGTTTATCAGTAAATATGTTTCTTTGCTTCAAAAATTAAATGCATGGTGTCCAGCTGAATGGATATTTTTGCAGCTCCATGAAAAATAGGTTCATAAAAAATGTCAATTGCATTGTTTTTTTTAATGCCTAGAGGATTAAAAACACTCAGAAAAAAAAACAAAAAACTTAATTAAGGCTCTCATAATTCATGCATGAAAGGGTTAATTTTTGAGGCAAAGAAACATGTATTTGCTGATATGGTGTGTGAAAACGATGAAATAAATTTTTTAAAATGCTGCTAATCTGATGTTTTCTCACATTTTAACATACCTGCATGGAGATAATATGAACAGAAAATGATTAAAAACAAAACAAAACTGTTAATTACAGTCAATAATACTTAGCTTTTTTTTTTTTTACACTCAAACATGTTAGTGCAGATCAGGTTTATCTAGAACAGCGCAGTTACAGTAATGGTGTGAATGTCAGTGTATGGGATGGTGCATAAGTGTCCACTGTGTTGGCTGATACGGAACTAAAACAACAAACCCATAAATATACTAGAGAACAGCTTTGAACAGCTGTCCACTGGAGGGACCACCATCCATGAAAGGGTTAAAATGATCAAATTCAGAACAGCTGTAGAATAACTGTCCACTGTAGTGACCACTGTGCATGAAAGGGTTAATTTTTTTGTTTTTTGGTTACTGTTATAATTGTACATAAAACTGAATAAAGATTTAACCCTTTCATGCATGAACTGTGAGAACCTTAATCAAGATTTATTTTCTTGAGTGTTCTTATTCCTCTTTAGGCATAAAAAAACAATGCCATTGAAAATTTTATGAATCTATTTTTCACGGAGTTCCAAAAATGTCCATGCACTTTGACACCATGCGTTTGATTTTTGAAGAAAAAAAAACACACGTATTTACTGATACATCACTTGAAAACTATGAAATAATAAAAAAAAAAAAAAAATGTAAATAAATAAATTACTGCTTCTAATCTGTTTTCTCACATTTTAACACACTCTAATACTACTCATTACTCACTTCATGGACATAATATGCCAAAAAAACCCCAAAAAACTATGTTTAGTAAAAAAAAAAAAAAAAAACACTGTTTAATAATAACAAGCAATTGATTTACATTCAAACATGTTAGTGCAGATCAGGTTTATCTAGAACAGTAAAGTTACAGTAATGGTATGAACTGGAGCGTATGGGATGATGCGTAAGTGTCCGCTGTGTTGGCTGATATGGAACTAAAACAACAAAACCCATGAATATACAAGAGAACAGCTGTAAAATAGCTGTCCACTGGAGTGACCCCTATCCATGAAAGGGTTAAATAAAAAAAACAAAAAACAAAAAAAAAAAAACGGACCTGATACTGTGTGATGATGTTGTATAAAAGCTGTAAAACACACTCTGTCTTTGCTCTGAATCATTCATTAAGAGTTAAAGCTGCGTTCGTTAACACCAGAGGGTCGATTTATACGTTTGGGTCCGACGTGGACTGGACCAGACTGCAGCGCTTCAGTCCCTCTGCTGTTTACACACTGATGTGATGAGTGTGTGTGTGTGTGTGTGTGTGTGTGTACGCCCGTCTCTTTGTCATCCTCTTTCCTTTTTCCATTGCATAGCTTCATTACAGACATTAGTGCATTAACAAACAAAATCCTCTCAGCGCGCACATTAAAACATCTCATTCCCACCTCGACGCACGATTCAAGGCCATAAAACAATACGTTACAGCCCTGACTAATTACCAATGTGAAAACTTTCATAATTGAATAGCGGCCCTTAACCAATCCCGCGCGGCCGGGGCGTATTAAAACGAGCCGTTCTCGATCGGAATGTGTCAAAGCAAACAAATGAGATGGTTCGTACGCGGCCGTTTATCTGAAGTCAGGTAATAAGGTGGGGATCGCAGCCGCTGCGTTGTGTCGGAGTTGGTTCAATTAAGCTCATTAATGGCGGGAAAACTCCACCGAGAACGTTAAACACAAAACGATCCTGAAATTCCTGTTATGAGTCCAGACATGCACGTATAAACATGTGTATACAGTAAGAAAAGGACTGGGGGGGTTATATGGAAACATGGAGCTGAAACACCACAGGTAAAGGAAGGGGAGGTAAGGGGAGATGAGATAAGGTAAAGGAAGGGGAGGTAAGGGGAGATGAGATAAGGTAAAGGAAGGGGAGGGGAGATGAGATAAGGTAAAGGAAGAGGAGGTAAGGGGAGATGAGCTAAGGTAAAGGAAGGGGAGGTAAGGGGAGATGAGATAAGGTAAAGGAAGGGGAGGGGAGATGAGATAAGGTAAAGGAAGGGGAGGTAAGGGGAGATGAGCTAAGGTAAGGAAGGGGAGGTAAGGGGAGATGAGATAAGGTAAAGGAAGGGGAGATAAGGGGAGATGAGATAAGGTAAAGGAACGGAGGGAAGGGGAGATGAGATAAGGTAAAGGAAGGGGAGGTAAGGGAGATGAGATAAGGTAAAGGAAGGGAGGTAAGGGGAGATGAGATAAGGTAAAGGAAGGGGAGGTAAGGGGAGATGAGATAAGGTAAAGGAAGGGGAGGTAAGGGGAGATGAGATAAGGTAAAGGAAGGGGGAGGTAAGGGGAGATGAGCTAAGGTAAAAGGAGGGGAGGTAAGGGGAGATGAGATAAGGTAAAGGAAGGGGAGATAAGGGGAGATGAGATAAGGTAAAGGAACGGAAGGGAAGGGGAGATGAGATAAGGTAAAGGAAGGGGAGGTAAGGGGAGATGAGATAAGGTAAAGGAAGGGGAGGTAAGGGGAGATGAGATAAGGTAAAGGAAGGGGAGGTAAGGGGAGATGAGATAAGGGAAAGGAAGGGGAGGTAAGGGGAGATGAGCTAAGGTAAAGGAAGGGGAGGTAAGGGGAGATGAGATAAGGTAAAGGAAGGGGAGGGGAGATGAGATAAGGTAAAGGAAGAGGAGGTAAGGGGGATGAGATAAGGTAAAGGAAGGGAGGTAAGGGGAGATGAGATAAGGTAAAGGAAGGGGAGGGGAGATGAGATAAGGTAAAGGAAGAGGAGTAAGGGGAGATGAGCTAAGGTAAAGGAAGGGGAGGTAAGGGGAGATGAGATAAGGTAAAGGAAGGGGAGGGGAGATGAGATAAGGTAAAGGAAGAGGAGGTAAGGGGAGATGAGCTAAGGTAAAGGAAGGGGAGGTAAGGGGAGATGAGATAAGGTAAAGGAAGGGGAGGGGAGATGAGATAAGGTAAGGAAGGGGAGGTAAGGGGAGATGAGCTAAGGTAAAGGAAGGGGAGGTAAGGGGAGATGAGATAAGGTAAAGGAAGGGGAGATAAGGGGAGATGAGATAAGGTAAAGGAACGGAAGGGAAGGGGAGATGAGATAAGGTAAAGGAAGGGGAGGTAAGGGGAGATGAGATAAGGTAAAGGAAGGGAGGTAAGGGGAGATGAGATAAGGTAAAGGAAGGGGAGGTAAGGGGAGATGAGATAAGGTAAAGGAAGGGGAGGTAAGGGGAGATGAGATAAGGTAAAGGAAGGGGAGGTAAGGGGAGATGAGCTAAGGTAAAGGAAGGGGGAGGTAAGGGGAGATGAGATAAGGTAAAGGAAGGGGAGGTAAGGGGAGATGAGATAAGGTAAAGGAAGGGGAGGTAAGGGGAGATGAGCTAAGGTAAAGGAAGGGGAGGTAAGGGGAGATGAGATAAGGTAAAGGAAGGGGAGGTAAGGGGAGATGAGATAAGGTAAAGGAAGGGGAGGTAAGGGGAGATGAGATAAGGTAAAGGAAGGGGAGGTAAGGGGAGAGGAGATAAGGTAAAGGAAGGGGAGGTAAGGGAGATGAGATAAGGTAAAGGAAGGGGAGGTAAGGGGAGATGAGATAAGGTAAAGGAAGGGGAGGTAAGGGGAGATGAGAAAGGGTAAAGGAAGGGGAGGTAAGGGGAGATGAGGTAAGGTAAAGGAAGGGGAGGTAAGGGGAGATGAGATAAGGTAAAGGAAGGGGAGGTAAGGGGAGATGAGATAAGGTAAAGGAAGGGGAGATAAGGGGAGATGAGATAAGGTAAAGGAAGGGGAGGTAAGGGGAGATGAGATAAGGTAAAGGAAGGGGAAATAAGGGGAGATGAGATAAGGTAAAGGAAGGGGAGGTAAGGGGAGATGAGATAAGGTAAAGGAAGGGAAGATAAGGGGAGATGAGATAAGGTAAAGGAAGGGGAGATAAGGGGAGATGAGATAAGGTAAGGAAGGGGAGGTAAGGGGAGATGAGATAAGGTAAAGGAAGGGGAGATAAGGGGAGATGAGATAAGGTAAAGGAAGGGGAGGTAAGGGGAGATGAGATAAGGTAAAGGAAGGGAAGATAAGGGGAGATGAGATAAGGTAAGGAAGGGAAGATAAGGGGAGATGAGATAAGGTAAAGGAAGGGGAGGTAAGGGGAGATGAGATAAGGTAAAGGAAGGGGAGATAAGGGGAGATGAGATAAGGTAAAGGAAGGGAAGATAAGGGGAGATGAGATAAGGTAAAGGAAGGGAAGATAAGGGGAGATGAGATAAGGTACAGGAAGGGAAGATAAGGGGAGATGAGATAAGGTAAAGGAAGGGAAGATAAGGGGAGATGAGATAAGGTAAAGGAAGGGGGAGATAAGGGGAGATGAGATAAGGTAAAGGAAGGGGAAATAAGGGGAGATGAGATAAGGTAAAGGAAGGGAAGATAAGGGGAGATGAGATAAGGTAAAGGAAGGGGAGATAAGGGGAGATGAGATAAGGTAAAGGAAGGGGAGGTAAGGGGAGATGAGATAAGGTAAAGGAAGGGGAGGTAAGGGAGATGAGATAAGGTAAAGGAAGGGAAGATAAGGGGAGGAGATAAGGTAAAGGAACGGAAGGGAAGGGGAGATGAGATAAGGTAAAGGAAGGGGAGATAAGGGGAGATGAGATAAGGTAAAGGAAGGGGAGGTAAGGGGAGATGAGATAAGGTAAAGGAAGGGGAGGTAAGGGGAGATGAGATAAGGTAAAGGAAGGGGAAATAAGGGGAGATGAGATAAGGTAAAGGAAGGGAAGATAAGGGAGATGAGATAAGGTAAAGGAAGGGGAGGTAAGGGAGATGAGATAAGGTAAGGAAGGGGAGGTAAGGGGAGATGAAATAAGGTAAAGGAAGGGAAGATAAGGGGAGATGAGATGAGGTAAAGGAAGGGGAGATAAGGGGAGATGAGATAAGGTAAGGAAGGGAAGATAAGGGGAGATGAGATAAGGTAAAGGAAGGGGAGATAAGGGGAGATGAGATAAGGTAAAGGAAGGGGAGATAAGGGGAGATGAGATAAGGTAAAGGAAGGGGAGATAGGGGAGATGAGATAAGGTAAAGGAAGGGAAGATAAGGGGAGATGAGATAAGGTAAAGGAAGGGGAGGGGAGATGAGATAAGGTAAAGGAAGGGGAGGTAAGGGGAGATGAGATAAGGTAAAGGAAGGGAAGGTAAGGGGAGATGAGATAAGGTAAAGGAAGGGGAGATAAGGGGAGATGAATAAGGTAAAGGAAGGGAGGTAAGGGAGATGAGATAAGGTAAAGGAAGGGAGATAAGGGGAGATGAGATAAGGTAAAGGAAGGGGAGGTAAGGGGAGATGAGAGTAAGGTAAAGGAACGAAGGGAAGGGAGATGAGATAAGGTAAAGAAGGGGAAATAAGGGGAGATGAGATAAGGTAAAGGAACGGAAGGGAAGGGAGATGAGTATAAGGTAAGGAAGGGGAATAAGGGGAGATGAGTTAAGGTAAAGAACGGAAGGGAAGGGGAGATGAGATAAGGTAAGGAAGGGGAGATAAGGGGAGATGAGATAAGGTAAGGAAGGGAGGTAAGGGGAGATGAGATAAGGTAAAGGGAAGGGAGATAAGGGGGAGATGAGATAAGGTAAGGAAGGGGAAATAAGGGGAGATGAGATAAGTAAAGGAAGGGGAGGTAAGGGGGAGATGAGATAAGGAAAGGAAGGGGAGGGAAGGGGAGATGAGATAAGGTAAAGGAAGGGGAGATAAGGGAGATGAGATAAGGTAAAGGAAGGGGAGGTAAGGGGAGATGAGATAAGGTAAGGAAGGGGAGGGTAAGGGGAGATGAGATAAGGGAAAGGAAGGGAAGATAAGGGGAGATGAGATAAGGTAAAGGAAGGGAAAGGGAAGGGGAGATGAGATAAGGTAAAGGAAGGGGAGATAAGGGGAGATGAAGATAAGGGAAGGAAGGGAAGGGAAGGGGAGATGAGATAAGGTAAAGGAAGGGGAGATAAGGGGAGATGAGATAAGGTAAAGGAAGGGAAGGTAAGGGGAGATGAGATAAGGTAAAGGAAGGGAAGATAAGGGGAGATGAGATAAGGTAAGGAAGGGAGATGAGATAAGGTAAAGGAAGGGAAGATAAGGGGAGATGAGATAAGGTAAAGGAACGGAAGGGAAGGGGAGATGAGATAAGGTAAAGGAAGGGAAGATAAGGGGAGATGAGATAAAGTAAAGGAAGGGAAGATAAGGGGAGATGAGATAAGGTAAAGGAAGGGAAGATAAGGGGAGATGAGATAAGGTAAAGGAAGGGAAGGGAAGGGGAGATGAGATAAGGTAAAGGAAGGGGAGATAAGGGGAGATGAGATAAGGTAAAGGAACGGAAGGGAAGGGGAGATGAGATAAGGTAAAGGAAGGGAAGATAAGGGGAGATGAGATAAGGTAAAGGAAGGGAAGATAAGGGGAGATGAGGTAAGGTAAAGGAAGGGAAGATAAGGGAGATGAGATAAGGTAAAGGAGGGAAGATAAGGGGAGATGAGATAAGGTAAAGGAAGGGAAGATAAGGGAGATGAGATAAGGTAAAGGAAGGGAAGATAAGGGGAGATGAGATAAGGTAAAGGAACGGAAGGGAAGGGGAGATGAGATAAGGTAAAGGAAGGGAAGATAAGGGGAGATGAGATAAAGTAAAGGAAGGGAAGGTAAAGGGAGATGAGATAAGGTAAAGGAAGGGAAGATAAGGGGAGATGAGATAAGGTAAAGGAACGGAAGGGAAGGGGAGATGAGATAAGGTAAAGGAAGGGAAGATAAGGGGAGATGAGATAAGGTAAAGGAAGGGAAGATAAGGGAGATGAGATAAGGTAAAGGAAGGGAAGATAAGGGGAGATGAGATGAGGTAAAGGAGGATAGGTAAGGGAGATGAGATAAGGTAAAGGAAGGGAAGATAAGGGGAGATGAGATAAGGTAAAGGAAGGGAAGGGAAGATAAGATAGCGTAAGGGAAGATAAGGTAAGGTAAGATAAGATAAGATAAGATAAGATACAGTGATAAGATAAGATAAGGTAAGATAAGATAACGGAAGATAAGATGAGATAAGATAAGATTAGGGAAGGTAAGATAAGGGAAGGTAAAATAAGGGAAGATAAGATGAGCTAAGGTAAGGTAAGATACAGTGATAAGATAAATAAGATAAGATGAGATAAGGTAAGGTAAGATTAGACAGAAAATTTGATTCATTCTACAGCAAAACCAAAGAACTCACTCACTCACTCACTCACTCATTCACTCACTCACTCACTCACTCACTCACTCACTCACTCACTAAATGGATATTGACATTGTTCCATTACTGTTATATACAACATTATATACTATATATAATTTGCTTTTTAAATTTCCAAAATATTTTGAAAACCTTTAAAAATTGTTCAAAATGAACCAAAATAAATAAATAAATACTAAAATAAATATACAAATATATAAAATAAATAAAGAAAGAATAAACAAAAATATTTCAAAGATGAATTTTTTCTTTTTGGACCAAAATGGAACACAAATGATTTTTTTAACACGGCAAACTGAACAAAGTGTCATAAAATAAAAACACACTGATTTTGTGGTGGGTCATTTGGACCCGTTTATGGACGGGGTGGGGGGGGGTGGGGGTGCAGACACTGGTGAGCTCCGGGTTCATTCTGGTTAAACTGGTATTATAGTTCCAGTTGGTCTGTGCCTCCCTCAGTGGTTCCTAAACTGGTGTCCATGACATAAGTGTGTTCATTTAATTCGGAGCTCAGATTAAACTCCGGACACACGCTGGTTTTTCTGAACACTGGTGCATTTCTTCGTCTGTTGTGACATTTGCGACAGTGTACGCGGTGTCTGTGCTTTTCTGAGCCTACATAACCACTGGACCTTGGCTGAAACCATCCAGTGTTTCTTTGTGTTTGTCACTTTGTTTTTCTAAGTAGTTTTTAATTGTGCGCTTGTCTTGCGGGACGCTGGCCTGTTTTTAACTCTGCCTTAAGCCCAGTACAGCGCACTGGGACCTGAAGTCCTGCACCTTCATGTCCTTCCTCTGAATGTGGGTTAGATCCACCCTACACCTGCCTCCAAACACAGAATCAGACAAACGCTGCTTTAAAAGGCTGCTTTAATTACATTTATACTGAAATATTCACATTCAGATCATTTACTCTTTAGTCTTATTACCCCGCCCCCTGAAAGGGAGGCCAGGGGACTGGTACTGGTTCTGGTTCAGTTTGCTGGTAACACTTTAGCAGCACAACTGTTGGCTGAATTCATACCAGTTTGGGTTTATAGATTACCAGTGACCCAGAATAGACCTAGGCCCGTTTTCCTACAGATTCTTAATGCAGAGTTTCTCCAAGTGTCCACATTCTAAGAAAATTCTTAGAATCAGGATGTTTTCTTAGAATTTCCCCTAAAAATGAAGAGTAGATCCTAGTAAAAACAAAAGCTTTTCCTACAGAATCCTAGCCCTTAAGAGAGCTCCTAAGGTGAGATCTGTTCAGAGTGGGAAGAGGACTTTTAAGGGGAAGAGGACTTTTAAGGGGAGAGGACTTTTAAGGGGGAGAGGACTTTTAAGGGGAAGAGGACTTTTAAGGGGGAGAGGACTTTTAAGGGGAAGAGGACTTTTAAGGGGAGAGGACTTTTAAGGGGAAGAGGACTTTTAAGGGGGAGAGGACTTTTAAGGGGAAGAGGACTTTTAAGGGGGAGATGACTTTTAAGGGGAAGAGGACTTTTAAGGGGAAGAGGAGTTCCTTAAGCAGAGGACAAAATGGAAGAGGCAGGAGGGAGATTCTGGAAACACTGGATGACAGGGAATTAATTAAACGCTACAGATTGCACTGTAAAAAAAAAAAAGTAAAAAACTTGTATTATTCCAGCAGCAGGGGTGCCGAAAAAATATTGTTAAATAACGGAAAATAACCATCTCATAAAAATATGGTAATTTTCCAAAATTAAAATACATTTTTTTTGCCCTAACTTTACATGGGATTTTGCATTTTTATTGACTTTTTAATGTTTAATAAAGAATATTTACATATTTAATATAACAGAGAAACTGAAGAAAAAGTGATTTTTTTTCGTCCAGTCTGTCATTAACTGAACATAAACCCAGTGTCTCCTTCCACTGTCATTGATCCAACTCTGTGTTGGGTCTTTAATGAACATCTACATGAACAATAAATTAAACGTAGGAAAACACGTGATTTTCACTGAAAAAAAACGCAAAATAAAAAGATTTTTTTAAAAAGATTATAGAATTATCTGTATTATTCTTATTATTATTATTATTATTATTTGTACAGAAATATATTGCAATAATCAAAATGTAAAAAAAAAAAAGTAAATTGAACAACCTCTAATGTCTCCAGAGAAATAAGTGTATTTTTACCAATACTCTGCCTGTTATTAAATGTTTTGTGTATTTGTAGATCCACTGTAATCTGTTTAAATTATAAATGATAAACTGAGGCAGAATACTGTTAAAATTGCACTGATTTTTCTTAAGAAATTTCAGATTCTTCATTTTCTTCAGGTTTTTAAGGAAACATTATAGAACATTTTCATAATGGGATTTTCCTTTTTTCATTATTATTATTATTATTATTATTATTATTATTATTATTATTATTATTATTCTACTTTTTCAGCCCATTTGACTTCATATTGGACAGAATGTGGAACCTGAACTAATATAAGTTTGACAGCCCTGCATTCGAGTGTCCAAAACCATGAAATGTTGAACTAAAAGCATGAATTTGATCCTAAATCTGTTCTGATGTCAGTGCAGGATTCAGACGGTTTTTAACAGATTGTTCACAGATGGATTTGCAGTGAAATCGTTTCCATTGTGATCCAGGGTTTGGAGGGAACGCGTTTCCTCTGAACACCGTCGCCTGTAGCCGTGTCAATAATTACGAAGCTCAGTCTAAAAACCCTGACGGCGCCACATTAACAGCCCAGAAAAAGACGGAAAAACAAGAGTTTCCTCCCTGTTCTGAGCACAAACACACAGGATTCAACTGGAAGGACAGCCTGGGATTCTACATTCTTCATAAAGACACAGTGAAAATATGATTTAATGTTTGTGGAAATGAAAACACTAAGTTATGTCGGGTATTTTATTCAGAAATAGATAAAAAAATAGTTTAAAATGTAATAAAGGAACAGGAGAAACAAAAGATCAAACTGAAGGAGCCTGAAGCAGAAGGAAAATAGAAGAAAATAAGTGGTTCCAGGCACAACAAGCCCCGCCCCTCGCATGTATTTTAGCTTATTTTGGCCTCGATCCAGCTGATGTCATCATGTGTACGCATGTGCTGATGTCAGTATATTAATGGCCTCTGTATATGTGTCCAGTTTGAAGTAATTTGAAACAAAATTGATGTTTTTATAGACGTGAAATTTCACCCATTAGAAGTAAATGGGAGAAAAAAAACATGCAAAAAATTCATAAAAAATGTGAACTTTGACCTTCTTTTTCCAAAATATAACCACATCAAATATGGGTCACTGGCAATCTATAAACCACATTTGGTCTGAATTCAACCAATAGTTTTACTGCTACAGACATGTGAAATTTTACCCATTATAAGTAAATGGGGAAAAAAAAAAGATTTAAAAAATTAATACAAAATTTCAACTTTGACCTACCTTCAGGGGCCAAAGGAATAATTTCTTAGCCATATCAAATATATTTGAGACATTTATCTATATTATATTGTTATGTATTAACCCTCTGGTATCCCGTCCACCAAGGACCTTACTGAGCAACAAGTGTGCCTTTTTGGCACACTTGTGGAATGATGTCAAAAAAACTTTCATACAGTTTGTTTTTAATTCTTTTACACTTTTTTTTATTTCATCAACTTCAGCCATAAATAAAAATACCAAATACTCAATAACTGTCACATTTTTTAACCCTTTAAATGCCGTGTTTGTAATGGAAACAAACCATTTTTTTGGTGCAAAAACCACAAAATATTAATTTTTTTCTATGTACTCCATAAAAAGTGGATCACATATTATTAGATTTTTTCATCCTGGCATATGTCAGTGATTAACTTCAACATTGGTTAATTTGCATTATTATTTTTGGCACTAGGTCAAATATTCATAAATACTAGCATCTGTCACCAAGTGTGCGTAAAATGCACACCTTTAAATCAAACTATTAAATATTATATATTGATTTATTTTTCTGCTCTAATTTGATTTTATTTTTGTAAATCCAGCTCAGCCCTAATCATACAGATCAAATAATCATTCATTTTACATTTTTTTTTAACCCTTTAAACGATCTCTTTTCATCATGATGTCACTACATTTTTTGATGCAAAAAACACAAAATATATTTTTGTTTTTCCAAAATACTACATTGATATTGGATCACATATTATTAGATTTTTGCAGCCTGGCATATGTCAATGATTAACAGCAACATTAACAATATTAATAAATTAATTTAGCCCCTCCCCTCTTAAATGAAGCCCAGATCTCAGTAAAATCAGGATTTATGCTTTAATGGCTTTGGATCAAAAACAGTGGTTCTAATGTTAGAAATAGTGCGTTTTAGGCACACTGTGCAGACAGATGCTAGTCTGGTCATTTTCTTTTGTTTACAATGTGCACATTTTAGTTGGTGGACACAATTTTAAAGATCATGCAAAAATGAACAACTTTTGAATTCTAACCTTATTTAAATTGTGAAAAATAATATGAAGTTTTTTAACACAAAGTGCAAAGTGTGCGTAAAAAGCACACCTGGATACCAGAGGGTTAAAAGCTATCAATGAAAAAATGAAATAAGGTCTGGACAACCTGTGAGCTCCCAAAGAATTCATTCTTTGGTGAATGAATTCTTTGTAAACTGACAGGTTGTGCGGACCTTATTTCATTTTTTCATCTGTTTTTTTTTGGATCCTTTCATTTTCGGGATGCGCGTGTCCACCACCTCTCTTAAAAGCTATCAATAAGATGTTGAAATGTGTACAGTCTGTTACCTCTTCAACGCTTTTGGATTAAAACAGGAGCTGTAATAACTGGAGTCAGGTCTTCTAGTTTTGGTATCATTTAAAATCTATTAGATGAATGTCCACATCCATTTTGCATCTGTATTCCCTTGTGTGTGACACAAACACACACTAAAACGGAAACACTGATTTTCCTTTTGACCATACAGTCATATTGATGTGGTTATTGAGCATGTCTGGTGATGTAGTCATAGATTTATTGCATTGCATAAGAGAGAGAAGGTCCATTGTTTATTGGGCACTGAAATACCTGCCAACACAATGTATGCCACAGTGAACAAACTTGAAATTGACAACAATTACAGGAGTCGGGGCTTTGCTTTCACACTCAGGACATAGGCCTACATGACAGTGCCCAGGGAGTTTTCATCATGGCAAGACCACAGTTTACGGACGTGCAGAGAGCTTTCATGGTGACAAAGTTCTCCCTGATCCCTGGACTTGACCCCCCTTGATTTTTTCTTGTGGGGGTATCTTAAAAACCGTGTGTATCAGACTGTTCCACAAACTCTTCAGGAACTCCGAAATCGCATCACGGCTGAAATCCAAGCCCTACGACGAACACGAATGGCGAGAAGAGCTGTGTTAGAGATGTGACAACGAGCACAGATTTGCATCAATCTGAATGGTAGCCAGGTTGAAGGTCGTGCCGGACGACTTCGTTGAGACAAAACATTTTGATGGCGAGTAAACATGCTGTAATGGTTGACAATTTCAATTTCATTCACGGTGGCATAAACTGTGTTGGCAGATATTTCGGTGCACAATAAACAATGGACATTCCCTCTGTTATGCTATGCCATGAATCAATGATTCAATCACCAGACATGCTCAATAACCACATCAATATGACTGTATGATCAAAAGAAAAATAAGCATTTCCATTTCAGTGGTACAATTTCTTTAAATGAAAAGAGCGTTTTTTCTGACTCACCCTGTATATGTACATACAGTAGATTTACAGGGTTTACAGATGATGAGACTGGAGTGGAGCTGCCACAACACAACAAATCTAAAAACAAAAGCTTAAATGTTTCAGCTCTGTCGACTCAGTACAAACTATATTTATGCCATATTCACTTCAATACATTTCAACATCAAACTAGTATATTTTTTATTATGAGCATTATTTATTTATACATATTTCTATATTTTTATACCGACTATTTCCTCCTGTTTTATCTGTGTTTTTACTGCATCGTTTTGCAGCACATTTACCATGTAATATTTAAATGACAAATAAAGAATCTGAATCTGAGCACAAATATTTACAGCCGTGGCAAAAAGCAGTGATTTATTTGCCAGTAAAACTGTTACAACAGTCCTTGCGTGTACCTCAGAAACATATGGAAGAAAACCTAAAACAACTGAAGCAGCAAATCTCACAAAAACAACATTTGTGTCACTGCCAAAAATGTTGGCTATGTCTGTATTTTTGCACATTTTTCCACAGAACTGGATGTTTTTTTTTTTCTCTACTTAAATATTCACTATAGAACAGACGCTCCAAACGTCTGAGAGTCATTCTGCTTCATTTCTTCGATGGTTCTATGAGTCAGTGTTAATGTACTGATGTCACGGTGAAGTCGACATCACATCATGAGTACACTGACACCCCAGGGTCACCTGAGGTCAAAGGTCAAAGTCTGTCAGTTCCATTGCTTTACTTGAGTGTATGCTGCGTTCACATGCATGCGTTATTTCCAAACAGGCCTTTACAGGTTGGTGTTGGTGTGAACCCGTCTGTCGGTCAACTCTCATCATTAACACAGATGTTTTGACCCATTCACTCCCTGACGTTGTTCATTTTAACCCTTTCATGCACAGTGGTCACTCCAGTGGACAGTTCTTCTGCAGCTGTTCTCTTGTATATTCATGGGTTTTGTTGTTTTAGTTCCATATCAGCCGACACAGTGGACACTTATGCATCATCTCATAAACTGCAATTCATACCATTATTGTAACTTTGCTGTTCTTGGTTGGTTCTTGAGTGGAAATCAATTGTTAATATTTATTTTTTGCATATTATCTCCATGAAGTGAGTAATAACTAGTATTAGAATATGTTAAAATGTGAGAAAACATCAGATTAGCTGCATTAAACATGGTTTCATTTCACTGTTTTCATATCACTTTATTTATTTTGGGTTTTAAATACATGTTTATTTGCTTCAAGAATAAAATTCATGGTGTAGCTGAGTGGACATTTTTGTAACTCCATGAAAAACAGATTGATTTAAAAAAAAAATACAATCACATTGTTTTTTTTTGTTCATGCCTAAAGAGGAATAAAAACACTCAGGAAAAAAAAAAACTTGATTAAGGTTCTCATAATTCATGCATGAAAGGGTTAAACCACCTAAAGCAGGGCTCTCAAACTCGCGGCCCGGGGGCCAAAGCGGCCCGCAGGATGATATTCTGTGGCCCCCTACTTGACTTCAAAGTTTAGTGTTACTGCGTAGTTCTTAAACGCACCGTTTTGCTGAGTCTTGCCGCGTTTTTTTTTTATTTATTTTTATCCCTTATGGGCTACCATAGAGAGTTTTGTGAAAGCTTCCAGCTACATTTGTTGTCAACAGTTGTCAAGGTCAAGGTCAAGGTTACTTTATTTGTACCCGTAGGTAGATTTGTTTTGTAGTCTAGGTGGTTGCCTTGGCATTACAACAACACATACATTAAACATGCAAGACCAGGACATGATCACGCTTACAGACAAAACAAAAAGACAGGACAAAAAGTGCTGTGTTCCACCATTCATCGGTATAGCAGCATGGATAAGGAAAAGAATAAAATAAGATCAAATAAATAAAAACAAGATGCAATAGAACACAATAAAAACCAGAAAAGATAAAAACAATCTGGGATAAAAACCAGAATAAGAACATAAAATTTAAAAAGTAAAAAATTTGAAGTCACAATAATAATAAATAGAGCAAAGAAATGGAATAAATAACTCAATAAGTTGCTAAAGTGCAATGTCACTATTTCTTATTGAGCTCAGTGACGGCGACAGGAACAAAGCTGTTTTTATAAACGCTGTGTCCTGAACCTGGGGACTAAGAACCTCCGTCCAGAGGAAAGGAGCTGAAATTCATCTGGTAAAGGATGGGAGTCATTGTTAAGAACTGATGCATCCATCCTCTGGACTTGTTTAGTATACAGGGAGGCGGGACAAGACTGGGACTCACCAATCAGGCGACTGGACCATCTGACTATTTGATTTAGTGAGTTTCTCTGCAGCTGAGGTCTGACCGAACCACGCCACCAGACAAAAAGATAAAACAGACTCAATAAAGGAACGATAAAACAAAGTTCAAATGGTTTGGTCCATGTGGAAGTGTTCCAGTTTTCTAAGGCCGTGGAGGCGCTGATGGTCCTGTTTACACACAGATCTGCAGTTTTCATTAAAACTCAGTTTTTCATCAATTATTGTCCCAAGGTATTTGTATGATTGCACTTGCTCTATAGTCTGACCTTTAATTAAAGTGACATCAAGCTAGCCAACCACGAAGTACATGGGGAAGTCTGGTGACTAAGTTGAAACATACTCTGGAGTGACACCAAGTACTGTACTTTCCAGACTATAAGCTGCTACTTTTTTCTCGTTTTGAACCCTGCGGCTTCTACAGCGATGCAGCTCCAGTATAGATTTATACGGGCTAACGGCCTCCAGGGGGCGCTCTAACAGGAAGTGCAAAAGTGAGACAGACAGGAGGAAGAGGTGATGAAGAGGAGGAGTTTGAATCTGAACTTTGAACAGTCATTTTGCGTGTCATGCACAAACCCTCATCATGGAAAACACACCACAAAACGCATATTTTGCAGCTTTTAAGTTAAAAGCAATCGATGCATCTGTCTGGTCTTGTAGTGTCACTAAAGGCCTCTGCTGAACAAACTCCTCCCCCTGGTGGATTATCTGTGTATTGCATGTATCTAATTGTATACATCAGGTTTTTCAAGACAAAAAATGTCACACTGATCATGCAGAGGGCTTTGGAACTCATGGATCAAATATGATACGTTTGGCGTTTTAGGGTTAAAGCATATTCTGCCTCAGTTTATCATGTACACATACACTTATTTTAGTTCAGGTTCTACGTTCAGCCCAGTTTGATCTCAAATGGGCTGGAGCAGGAAAATAACAGGCATATGAACCAATAAATAATAACAGTTTTAGAGTGAAAAACAAGCTTAATTAGACCAATGAAAATGTACAACCTGAAATGTATTCAGAAAAATCAGTGCAATTTCGACAATATTAGGTCTCAGCTTATTAATAAAACAACGTACAGGTCACAGTGGATCGACAAATACACTAAACATTTAGGAACAGGCAGAACATTAGCACAATTGCACACTTCAGGTTGTTCATATTTTGTTGTGAAAGAATACTTTATAATTGTAATTGTTTTTATGTGAGTTGACTTTTTTTTTTCCCTGAGGAACAAAAGGCAGAATTCTGAGTTAAAGAGCAGAATTCTGAGGAAAAAAAAAAGCCAGAATTCTGGGATTAAAGTCAGAATTCTGAGGAAAAAAAGCCAGAATTCTGAGATTAAAGTAAGAATTCTGAGGAAAAATAGTCAGAATTCTTTTTTTTTTTTTTTTTTTTAACAATAAAACAGAAAAGTTGTCATTATTTATAGGTGATTCTATTATTATTCTACTGGTCGAACCCGCTGTAGATCCTATTGGTCTGAATGTGGAACCTGAACTAAGCTGTTTTTAACGTCTTTTGATTGTTAATATCTTCAGTGTCATTTTTGCATTTCTTAAATTCATCCCACAGGCTGTATGATTGACACCTGTGCTCTAAAGCGTACATGTCCAAATAAAGGCCCGTGGGCCACATCCAGCCCAGCGCACACTTCAACCTGCAGCAGAGGTGTGAAATCTAATGCTAATGTTCAGAATCAAATACCTGTTTGTTCGAATTCCACTGTTTCCACACAGCCCTCGTCCAGTTCATGAATGTGAAAACACCTCGACTGTTCCTTCTGCACATTTATCACTCTGTGTGTCGACAAAAACTCATGTACGTTGTATTATTTTTTCTTTCATTACTCTGATTTAATGTCTGTATGTGGCCTTTTATCTGCTGCCAAATTCTGGGCAGTAAAAATCAAGTTTTCCATGAAAAATGACAAATACTGAGGTAGAATCTGTTCAAATTAATGTCAGTGTGTCACTTCCAATAATGTGAATTATGTGCAAGAAGTCGTGCAGTAATCTTCTGTTATTACAGGGAAAAAGCAACATTTATTCACATACAACACAGATACATATTTTTTTATAGCCTTTCATAGATTTACACACACATATTTTTAATATTCATAAATATACATACTGTTAATATTGTAGATAATGTGGCTATTCATATTTTATGTATAATTTTTTTTTAAATTTTATTCTACCTGTAGTTCAATTCTTACTTTACTTGTGATACATTTTATGTTCTATTTTCTTATTTTACTGTTTTTTGTAATTTACATTTGCTCTATTCTTTTTTTCTGACTTTTTTTTTATTATTCATATTGTTTGCACTGATAATTTCATTGGACACAGTGACAGTAAAGTATATTGTATTGTATTGTATTGTATTGTATTGTATTGTATTGTATTCTATTGTATTGTATTCTATTCTACTCTATTCTATTCTACTCTATAAGACCAAAACAGTTGCCAAATAAAGACACTAACTTACTTTAAATGCCATAAATGTTTATTCGGTGGGTCTGACTTGTTCACTTTAAAAAGAATCATTGAATCTATGGAACAAAATAAAAACAAAAAACCACATAAATGAAACTTGACACACGTTTGACGTTTAGTACTGACTCCAGATGATCTGCAAATGAGTTGAAAGGAGCATGGTGATCTAAATCAGTTTAATGTTTGCTCCTTCTGGGAAAAGCTCATTCCACAAAAAGTGTTTTATTGATTATGAAATTACCCTTAACGACTCCTGTTGTGTTCACTAACCTCACATACATCTGACTCAGACATCAACAGCACTCGTCGAACAAAAAAAGAGCAAAGAGGAAAGTTAGATTAGATCTAAAAGAGTCAAAAATAATGTTTCACCCATAAAAAAAAAACAAACGACCAAAAGCATCTACTGATCTAAACTGTTTAATACTTGTTGATCCATTAATCCTATCAATACATGTCAATAATTGGTGTAAAATACAGTTTGTCATCTTTTCATGGTTATCAGATATGACCCATTTGGACGTTCAGAGGCTGTGTAGTTACCATGGAAACACTGTCATCTTCTACGACATTGATTCACCAGTAAAATCCATGGAGTTGGATCAATGACAGTGGATGGAAACACTGGGTTTATATATGTTAATAAATGGAATAAACAAATAAAAAAACCTGCAAAATAATGCGTACTGTGGGAAAAATATGCAAAAATGTACTAAAATAAAGTAAAAAGGATAAAATAAGCAACAAAATGAACAAAACCAGCCAAAGTAAGGAATAAAATGAACAAAAATGAATGAAAAAAAATCAACAAAATAACAAGTAAAATGATAGAAATAAACCACAAACTGAACAAAAATGAAGAAAAAATAATAAAAGAGGCGAGAAAATGTAGAAAAATAACCAAAATAACTAACAAAATGAAGTAAAAGCTAGAACCCTGGATACTGACTTAGCATCGACACTATCGACATATGGATTGACCCGCCCACCACTTCTACAGACTACTGTGTCAATATGGCATGAAGACTTTTATTAAAAAAAGCAAATCACAAATGTTCCATGACTTATTTATCGTACACTGAATGCAACCTTTAGAACAATAAATATGTTTAGGCCTAAAATTATATTAATATTCATCTGCTATAAAAATATAATAAATCAGGACAATTGATTTTTTTTCAACTTTTGCTCAAAGTTTAGACCCTAATGTGAATAAAAGTACATCCAAAGTGTATTTTAGTGCAAACTTTAATGTTCAAATATGATTTTTAATCTTTGTGGGGTGAAATATACGCTATTAAAAATCTCCGACACAAGCAATTAATTGATGCATATCATCGTCAATCCAGCCGAAAAAAAACAGGCGAGGATAAAAAATTCTAATTTCTCTTTTAGTTTGTTCCAGTTTACTCAGGCAGAGTAATAGGATACAATATTTTAGACAATGGGAATAGATTCTGTGAGGTCTGTAAATGTCCACAGACACCAAGAACATCCATATATTTTTATGCAGACGACAGTCAGATCTATTTACCTTTTAAGAAGGATGACCCACAAGCTGTTCTTGGATTGTATTGATGACATTAAATCTTGGATGTCATTGAATTTTCTGAATCTAAACCAGGACAAATCAGAAGTGATGCTTTTTGGCCCCAGTGTTTCAAATCACACAGCTCTTGTTGACCTGGGTTCCTTATCTCATTTGGTGAAACCGGTCATGTCAAATGTGGGTGTTAAAATGGACCCCAATCTTAAACTCGACCAACAAGTTAGTGGTGTGGTCCAGTCCAGTTTCTGTCACTTAAGACAGCTGCAAAAGTAAAGTCTGTTCTGCCCAGGGATCTGTTTGAACCTGTGATCCATGCTCTTGGAAGTACTAGACTTGACTATTATAATGCACTTTATCCCGTTCTGAGTGAAAATGCACTTTCCCGACTGCAGCTGGTCCAAAACGCTGCAGCTCGGCTTTTAACAGGGACACGCAAACATCAACATATTTCACCAGTTTTAGCTTCACTCTATTGGTTACCAGTGCGTTTTAGAGCTGATTTTAAAATTCTTCTATTTGTTTTTAAATGTTTGAATGGCCTTGCCCCCTCCTACCTGTCTGACCTGATCCACCCCTACCTCCACCACCCCCCTCGTGCTCTCAGGTCAGATCAGCTGCAGCTTGTGGTTCCAAAAACTAAACAGAAGCTTCATGGGGACCGTGCCGTTTCTGTTGTCGCCCCAAAGTTGTGGAACCAGTTGCCCTTAGTTGTTCAATCACATTTAAAAACGCACTTTTTCTCATTAGCTTTTAATCAGTGACATGTCTGTTTTTTTTATGCTGCTTTTAACAGATTTTAATTTGTCTTTGTTTTTATGATGGTTGTATTTTGTTGTTCTTAGCCCGCTTTACACCCTGTGTTTTCACTAGTTTTATTTACTTATTTAATCCCTTGTTTTATGTTTGGTGTACGGCACTTTGGCCAGCTGTAAAGTTCTTAAAGTGCTTTATAAATAAAGTTGGTATGGTATGGTATGGTATATGAACCTTATTATTGTGAAGTATTCTTCATTTACTTTGGGTTTGTCTGTTTAGGCGTTTTTCCCCAGAAAATATGGTCAGGGTTTAACAGGTTAAACATTATACATTCTATTGTGACGCCACACAGACCCTCACACTTCGACACGTCACTGTCGTCTGAATTTATTTATTCAGTCTGTGCTGGTGGCGGAAGGGTGAGGTGTAATTTAGCTTGAAATCTCCAGGTTGTGTCAGTAAAAGCGACTCTTCCATACTGATGAGAGTCTGTGAAACCCTCCTGACTGGCTTTAATACTGGTTTGTTTTTCCTGAACTGTTTTCCTAAGACTGTGACGATAACATGTGCAGTAGTTGTCCAATAATCGGACATGTTTGCATATGTAAATCGCCTCCTCGGATGTTGAATCCAGCGCTTGAACACAACACGTCTGACCCACATTATCCACATATACTGTCAAGTATAACAGCACGTTGTGTCCCATTTAGGCACATATTTTAGCCACTCTTTATTTTTATACCTGCAAGAAGCTGACAAATTAGTCTGTAAATGAGCTAATAAGTCATTTGACAAACAGTACCTTAGAAAAGTGACACTGTGACATATTTGGACTTTGGATAAAAAGGGGAAAAAAAAGTGGAATAAACAAATATTTAGGATGTGTACAAGGCGGTTTCTGTGAAATAATAGGGCAAGGTGGAAATAAGTGGATTTTTAAGGGTGGTTAAAATAATATAAATGCACTGACATATATTATCAGGTACAAAGAAAACAAATAAACCACAATAATATCATTTAGTGCTTCAGGCCTTTAACCCATAAAGACCCAAACGTCCACCACTGACCAAAATAATCTACTGATGTATAATGTTTCATACCTGCTGATCCATTAATCCTGTCAATACATGTAAATAATTAATGTAAAATATAGTTATTAACCTTTTCATGGTCATCAGATATGACCCATTTGGATGTTCAGAGACTCCGTAGTTACCATGGAAACACTGTCATCTTCTACAACATTGATTCACCAGTAAAACTCATGGAGTTTGATCAATGACAGTGGATGGACACACTGGGTTTATGTTCAGTTAATGAGAGATTTTGTTGAAAAAGTCACTTTTTTCTGCACTTTTCTCTGTTTTTGATAAAATAAACCTCAACTTTAATCTAAGCTTTTACGGACATCTACATGCTTAGTAAATTAAATGTTGGAAAATACTTAATTTTCACTGAAGAAAACACAAAATACTCAAGATAATATTAGAATAAATGATGATAAACCACTTAAGGACAGTTAAATATAGAGAAAAATTTATTTGGGAAGTGTCACACTTGTCATACTGGGTCATGCTAGGTAGAGATTTTGTTGAAAAAGTCACTTATTTTCCAGTTCTGATGCAATAACTTTTGAATTTACTCGAAGCTTTTATGAACATCTACATGATCAGTGAATGGGGGTTATGGGTTGGGTTATGGGTGAATGGGTTAAATGACTTAGGGTTCCTACGGTTTCTACAAGTTAAATCTAAGACTTTTCAAGACTTAGAACAGAATTAAATGCCTATTTCACAGCCATACACTGCAAAAAAGAACAGAAAATTAAACTCACTATTTGGTGAAATGTCTTATTTAAAATAAAATTATCTGCCAGTGCCAAAAGAAAACTGCATGTGGGGGGGGGGGGGCTCAGTGTTTGGCCTTTGTGTGTAAAACCCCAAATGAAATGACAAGTTCACAAAATGTTCCCAGTTCTCCATTATTCAATGAGTGGGTACGACTTTATTCTCATTATATTATAACTTTATTCTTGAAATATTATGACTTCATTCTTCTCGTGACTAGTATTTTTATTTTCTTATGTGGCCCTAGTACACCGTTGTACCAAATGAACAAAATGATTAAAATGAATCATTTGGTAAATCAGTGTCTTACCAATTTAAATGAAATAAACAGGATTTTTTTTTTTTTTTTTAATTTTATTCCAATAGAAACTTACATGTTTTCCTCCCAAACTCTCCCAAATATGGGATGTTGATTAAATATGTGAAAAAACTGCATATGAGGAGATAGGTGAGGCAGAATGTGTGACTAGATGATATATTTCTCATTGTGACTCCTGTGAGCGTCTGGGTTGAATAAATGGGTCCGTCCACCTCAGATCATCCAGTTAAATGGCATTTTTAAACCCCACCCCTCCCATTTCTATGACATTTGGTTTATAGGTAATTCATGGCCAGAAAAGCCGTGTTTATGGCATGACTTCTCATGTCGTCTCACGATTATAAATAAACTCAATGTGACATCATGAATTGCGTACAGAAAACACACTACTTTTAATTGGCATGTTATCTGTACGCATCATAAGCTTTCAGTGTGTATGTTCACGCCACATCAAATTCCACACGGTTAGTGGTTAGCGGTTAGGTTTAGGGTTAGCGGTTATGGATATGTAAACCTTAGATCTTGGCATACATTGATAAAATGGCGTTGAATTACATGCAAAAGGATGAAAATGTGTACGTACAGCACGCCAAGTGACATACAGTGTGATTTCATGAGATCAGTCTGATAAACAAATCACTGCATTTGTGATTTAACCCTCCGCTATCCCATCCTCCAAGGCCTTTACTAAACATCTAGTGTGCCATTTTCACACACTTGTGGAATAATGTCAAAAAAATTTTCATACAGTTTGTTTTTAATTCTTTTACACTTTTTTCTATTTCATCAACTTGAGCTGTAAATAAAAATACCAAATACTCAATAACTGTCACATTTTTTAACCCTTTAAATGCCATGTTTGTAATGTAAATAAACCATTTTTTTTTTGGATGCAAAAAACACACAAAAATATTTTTTTTTAGTATACGACATAAAAAGTATTATTTGATTTTTTCATCCTGGCATATGTCAGTTATTAACTCCAACATCGGTTAATCTGCATTATTATTTTTGGCACTAGGTCAAATGTTCAAAAATACTAGCACCTGTCACCAAGTGTGCGTAAAATGCACACCTATAAATCAAACTATTAACTATTATATATTGATTTATTTTTTTGCTCTAATTTGATTTTATTTTTGTAAATCCAGCTCAGCCCTAATCATACAGATCAACTAATCATTCATTTTAGATTTTTTTTTTTAACCATTTAAACGATCTCTTTTCATCATGATGTCACTACATTTTTTGATGCAAAAATCACAAAATATGTTTTTGTTTTTTCAAAATACTACATAAAATTGGATCACATATTATTAGATTTTTGCAGCCTGGCATATGTCAATGATTAACAGCAACATTAACAACGTTAATACATTAACTTAGCCCCTCCCCTCTCAAATGAAGCCCAGATCTCAGTAAAAGCAGGATTTATGCCTTAATGGCTTTGGATCAAAAACAGTGGTTCTGATGTTAGAAATAGTGCATTTTAGGCACACTGTGCAGACAGATGATAGTCTGGTCATTTTCTTTTGTTTACAATGTGCACATTTTAGTTGGTGGACACAATTTTAAAGATCATGCAAAAATGAACAACTTTTGAATTCTAACCTGATTTAAATTGTGAAAAATAATATGAAGATTTTTAACATGAAGTGCAAAGTGTGCGTAAAAGGCGGACCTGGATACCAGAGGATTCATGGAAAAACCAACATTATGCACTTGTGTTTTTTTGACGTTTAGTAATTCGCGGTAAAGTTTTGCGCAGATGTCCAGTGGGAACACCAGTCCTGATGACCATCCTGGTTTCCATGGTGGAGGACGCTCACTGGACGGTACTTCAGACATTCATACGTGCAGCCCCAGTGTGGCGTTAGCGTCGAGGCGGCGGTTCACTTTGCATTCCTCAGCAGGTTGACTGGTTCATTTGGGAGAGCGTCTCCATCTGCCTCAGCCATCACAGCGCTTTCATCCGACTCATGCTGAGACATAATAACTCTTTCTTTTTTTCCGTCTCTTTTCACAGCTCTCTGCCTTCACACCTTTCCTGCTCTTTCTTCTCCATCTTCTCCATCATTATCCTTGTCTGAATTCTCTTTGAGCCTATTTGTTTCCTTTTTTTTGAACTAAAGTTTCACTAACTCGAACTGCAGGTTGAACAGGTCGTCCATTAACCAGAGGGTTGGCGGTTCGAATCCCAATGTGGTTGTGTCCTTGGGCAAGACACTTCACCCACCTGGCCTCCAGTGTTACTGACACTGGAGTATGAATGTGAGGTGGAGGTACAGACGTAGTTAACCAGCACCAGAGGGAATGGAAAAGAAAAATGGATCCAATGGAAGCCCATAGAAATATAATCTACTATTATTATTATTATTATTATTATTATTATTATTATTATTATTATTATTATTATTATTACCAGTGCTACTTTTCTGTCAGTTCCCAAATGATTTTTTTGACTATATTAGTTTTCTCTGTATTGTTATTATTATTATTATTATTATTATTATTATTAGTATCAGGGTGCGATTTGTGTGTGGGGGGGTTAACCGCCCTCTGGTTTTTACATTCCTACTTCTGTTGAATGAATTTTATCCTCTTGGGGGGGGGGGGGGGGGGGGGGGGGCACAACCCCGTCAGTGATTTAAAAACCAATTGAAATAACAGGCAGAAAATTAGGAAATTAGTACACTCGACTACTGCAAAAATGTA